>NC_040044.1:3462427-3586290 GCF_003713205.1 Coffea eugenioides
ACACTTAAATCCCTAAATCCTTATAAAATGGGACACTTCAACCACCACGGCATTCAGGATTCTGTTAATAATTTTCCTTAATTGGGAGGTATTTATAAGTTTAGGGACTTAAGTGTCCCATTTTGAAATTTAGGGACTAAAGTGGGTAATCGTCCAAAGTTTGAGGGGACAAAGTGGAATTAACCCTAATTTTAGTCCTTTCAATTTTCATAGAGATGAATAAACACAACTAACACGCAAGCACCTTGCATGATTGGCGATCCACCCCATAAATAATACACACTAGTCTCTAATACTGAGGAAGCGTTATGACTTTGGACTGGACTGCTTCTTCAATGATGAAGGTTCCACTAAATCATGGGATAAGATGGGAGGGATTATACGTAGGTTAGCTGATTGACAATGAACGGACGATAGATTGAGGAGGACGAAAGGATAAAGAGGCTTTGACATTTTAGTCCACTCTTCTGCTTTTGAAAATGGATAGTATGAGGACGAGCACATTGGACCCTCTGCCCTAGATTACCGACACGTTCCAAAATGACGCGCTTTTCGCTTTTCCAGTGAGAAGTGAGAACTGCATCTTATAGTGTGTTGTGAATGGACGGTTACAAAAGGAGGCAGACAGTTAAAATCGCCAAAAAAAAAAAATAGTAATAATAGAAATTGATGTTAAATGATTTATGATAATAGTGCAGCACTTAAATTTATTGCATGATATGTGTGTGTGTGTATATATATATAATTAATTCCATGATTTTTTTTGGGAGGGGGGGTAAGATTTATGAAGATGTATTACTTAAGGGGCATGCTCATATTTTTGTAAAATATTTGGGGCATGAAGGATAATATTCACAAGGATGTAAATGAAAACATTTAGAATTTTAAAGGGATATAAAAGGACTTTTACAGTCTTGGGTGGGTAGGGGGAGAGGGGCGAAACCTAAATTTTAGAAAGATATATGTGAAACATTTCCAATTATTTAGAGGACGTAGAAGAACTTCTGAAATCTTGGAGGTAGGTGCTCTTTCCAACCCATCCGCCCTCCCCTCTTGCATCCACTAGTTTATACAAGTATTTCCCGGAAAGGAAAGTGGGATCAAGAATGTAAGAATAATTGTCATATGGATAATGTCAATACTGGTGGCTTAATTCTCGATAGATATCATCTATCATGAAGAGTATTTGACATGCCTTACAACCTACTAAATTATGCCGCAATTACTGAAGCAAAACATGCAGTTGATCGCTAATGCAACGAAGGTCGAACTCGAGCTCGTAAAAATAAAATAATAATATTTTTTAATAAATAATAAAATATTAGGAATATATATTTAATTTTATTATTAAAATTAAATATATATAAAAAATCGAACCAACTCGCGAGCTAATAAGTTGAATATTTTTTAATTCGAATTTGACTTAATCAGCTCGAACTCGATGTTGATCGAGTTCAAACTAATCGATCGCGATTCGATTCGTTTGCAACCTTAATTTACAGTTGAACATTTTTTTTTTCTTGACTTTGCATATTCACAAAGTTCAAATTTCGCGTGCTGCATCTTGATGATAAGTTAGCCATCTTCCAATCCATCTAACCATCTCCTCTTACCTCCACGTTGCTGAAGCTTAAAAGCGATGTTGGATTTTGGAGCAAGAAATCTTGAACGAGGAGATGCATCAAGCCTTCTCTTTTGCCGATGAACCAAAGCGCGTGAATTTGGCTGAAGCAGGGTGTAATTCAGTGGCATCATCAGCCTTCGATGGAGAATTATTACCTTGGGATGGAATGGAATGGACCGTTCAAATGCTGATAATTGCTGTATAGGGTGCTTGCCCACGTGTTACAAGATTACTTAATACTGCTCCCATCTGCAGAAGAAACTGCATTGATGAATTCTTGTTTTGTTTAATCAAAACAATCAATCTCTATCATCAGTCAGTGCATTTCAACAAAACAAAAAGGATTATGTACCAGAAACGGAAAAAGATAGAAGAGGTCGGTCGGGCCTTTATCAAAATTACCCGCTGCACAGGAATGTCACTTTACGAAATAATAAATAAAAAGCACCCAAAATGCCACACGGCACCACCAAACTGATGCCACTTTGATTAGTCCCACCTCTCCTAATCCAATTATTTTATGCTGTGGTTCCGATGCCCTTTAACTACCAACGGCCCAGAAAACTTACCTTTCCTCTCAACAGTTAGGAACCTGATGTTGATACTCATCATCACTCTCCTCTACAACGGCCCAGAAAACCCCCTTTAATTTTTTCTTCTGGTTCCTTTCATCACTTATTGTTAGACCAAGATGTCCCTGTCCTCCATCCCATCGTCCACCTGCAATTTCGATTCAAACTCTTCCACCGTCCAATCAGTCCAAAATTCCATCCTAACCTCTGAAACGGTATAGCGTAGTTATCGTACATGATAACAGTAGTAGCGTTGCTGTTGCATGAATTTCACTGTTGCTAATCGCATCTCTTCAAATAAGGGAAGGTGAATTTTTCCTCATCTGTTTAGGTGTCCAGGTGTCAAACATGAAAGATTCAACTTGATAGCATGCCGTCAGTATTGAATATGTGTAATTAATAATAATAATTTAATGGGACGTGAAATATCTCGACCATTTACCAGTAGTGGATTTTGGTTGGCATGGTACCTAATTACCCCGACAATGTTCAGTCACGGCTGTAGCAACCGATCGTACAGCTATGGAAGTCAGTACAACCGGTTGGTTCTTCATTAGCCCAGGTGCATTTAAACGGTAGCAGACAGCCTATGCTCTCTGAGAAATTGATTTTCACAGCCGCCCTCTAGGGGCAGTTAGATATATGTAAACGTGGCTCCGTGTTCGGATGGATCATTTTTTTCAAAAATAATAATAAGTTTTACAAATGTAATGCTACGACAATACACAATAACTTAAAAAATATCTTATTCATACAATGTATCAAAATTTTCAAAAAATTTCATATACATTGCTACGGTAAAATTTTTTAAAAATACCCTTAAAAACAGCTAATCCAAACGGAGATTAATTTGATCGAGATCTCTTATTTATAATTTCTCCTATCTTATCATCCAATCTAATCATTTTTCAAGAGTCGTTAGATACTAATTAACTCTGCACCATCAATTTTTCTCACAGCCCATCAATTTCTCTTATTTACACCGCTACGTAGTAAAATTTTTCAAAAACACACATAAAACAGCTAATTCAAACGGAGATTAATTTGTGTCGATATCTCTTACTTACAATTTTTCCCATCTCATCATCCAATCTAATCATTTTTCAGGAGTAGTTAGATACTAGTAATTAACTAAGCACCATTAATTTTTCTCACGGCCCACTGCTACCTACCTGTGGTTTCTTCTCTATGATCATCTAATGAGCGCATAGAAATTGCCAATCTGAAATCGGTTTATCAGGCTTAGAAGCCTTTGGTTATGCCCAGACATAGTGTCATGATAAGAAAAGGGCAGGAACATTTTGTATGTTTTAAGCGAAAACACTTGAAGATGGAGTGCCATTAAGAAATACTACTATATGTAAAATACAAAGGCAAAGGAACACGTTTTCCTTCCAAATATGAAATCCAAACATTCTTTAGAAAAATCTTTAAATCTATAATTAGATATAATTATTCCAACTTAAATTTATAGACACACCCTACCACCATTACCATTACTTCTAGAACTCAGGAAAGGAGACAAATATGCTAGGGGTTGGTGTGATTAATGCATTGGTGAGCTCATGTGCACGAACATGGATGTCGCCGTCCGGATTCAATATATGACTGCCGGGATCACGTTGGTGGTCTCTCATTCACGAAGCACTTTTCGCAATTTTACTTGTTTTTATTTTCTGCTTAAAATATCTGGAGACGGTGGACACATGTACGTTAGGGATAACAGAACTGCTAAAGTGGAGCATCAAAATTCAAAAGTTATAATCAGGATCTAGCTTTCTTCGCTTTGATCATGTGGATTGGATTGTCCACAGCCAAGAAAAGTAATAGTAGTAAAAGGAAATGCTAATGAATCAGTAACTGGTTCCGTAAAAAGAAATTCCAAGAACCAACCAGATGAGGACACCAATATGGATGATGATATAACCATATTGTCAGCATTCGATGCTGTTGATTGACTCTCTCCATTATTTACTAGTATTCAATAATCTGACCTTCCATGCATTGATAAACTAAAGCAATTATACGTTTGGAAATGCTGGCCGGACTTCCACTTTTACAAGATTATGAAAAAATAAAATAGAAACAAAAAAATTCTCCAAGAAAAATCTCTCTAATCCTCCCAGAAACAGAAGGGTAATGCCAGAAACAAAGAAAAAGCAACTTGCTAAAATCATGCAAGCAGAAACAAGCCAAGGCATGAACTTTTAACTCGAACAACTTATAATTTTAGTTTCCTTGTAAAAATAGTGATCAAGATATCATCATCACGAGATGTCTTAAAGTAGGACTAAGAATGAGCAAGCAAGAAATTTTGACAAGAAATAAGTCCCATTTTACACTTTACAACCAGGACCATAAGGCTTCAAATTCTAACAACACAAGATCCATTATCATGTGTTTGGGCTGCTGATACCCACGTCAACTTTATTCCTCTCACTGAAAGAATGAGACTAAAGAGAATCCAGGCATATTTTAACTAAACTCTGAGAGATGCTCAAAAGCAGTGAACAGATTTTCCTTTCTTTTTTCTTTTTTGAGGGGAAGGAGTGAACAGATTCAATGCAACAGAGTATCAACCAAAGAACGATATCTCTTGTTTTTAAAACCATGAATAATATTCCTTTACTGGTTTCCTTGACCATCATTCTTATACAATGAAGGGCTACTGAAATAATAATAATGGTTGTTGACTGCTGCCGGGAAAAAAACTTCCCTTGATTTTGGACGATCGTTTTCTCTAAATGAGCAGATACCATTTTATTTTTTCCTATTGTCATATTTGAGTTTATTAAGAACTTGTCTCTTTAAATAAAGAAATTAGAAACACCACTACCAACTGAAGAACCTTTTTTGTTTTTTTTGAAGGAAAACTAACTGAAGAGCTTAATTCGCACCTGTAATACCCAAATCCCAAATACCCAAAGTTTATTCAATTTTCAAAAGGTTGTTTAAAGATAGTAACTCATTTAAGGTAGCATTGTGTTCATATTCATCAAAAGGAAACAAACTATGGCATGATCATTCACTTGTAAGTCCGCCTACTACAACTGGATCACAGAAAAATGTTAATCAGATTAGCAGTGCTGCATTCACCATTGTACTCCAAATGATAAAAACGAGGTGCGTGGACCAGATTGATTTCGGTGTTTGTATCATCACCCCACTGTCACCAACTTACATTTAGATTTTGATGTTTGTGGCCATCACCAGATTGCTAACAAACTCAATAAATAGTCAACGACCCATTAAAAAAAAATGAAATTTCAGTCACAAATCAACTTCAGCATAATGGAATCAGCTATAATAGCCCTTACGACTGCTAGTATTCTCCTCCAAACAAAAAGTGGTACTAGTTCCATTCAGTAAAACGTCTGATACCCTTAATGGCGTCAACAGTGCAAAATTAGCACACTGAAAAGGTTTAACCTACATTTTCAAAATCAAATATCAGGATCATGGACATAACTCCCTACTACAAACAGATGCCTTTGCAGAACCAAAAGAATGTCTTTCTTTTTTCCATAAGACACAAGTTAGCGGGACAGCTAACAACGGCACAAGTAATATGAAAGTTTCGAGCGGCGTTTGCTCCAACAATTGCAGTTATATTTCCTTGAATCTCTATTTATATACTCAGAATTTCCAGTGAAACTAGGAATGATGCATGGTTTTTCTTCCTGTAGCAATTTAAAAGCATGACTATAAGTGCAAAAATGAGAAGTATTATCCTACAACCTTCAAATCATAGTAAACTCTCAAGATTACAAGGAAAGAGCACAATATCAGCTAATTGAGAATAATACCACAATAAGAATAGAAAGTCAGAGAATTATAACCTTTACAACTAGTTTATCTGTCTTCCTTGCATTTCATTGATAACATAAATAAATAAAGTAATACGGGATACACAACTGAACCAAAAAGGGAAGTTTATCTGTGCATGTATTGCAGAATCACGGAACACATGGCTTGAAAAGAAAGAAATAAATATACACCAGTATTGCATACCAAAAGAAAGGTCCTAGTAATATGCTCTAGTTGTAACACCAGAATTTCTACTCACACCGTCTAACAAACACAAAAAATCTTTCAGGCAGGTGAAAGACAAACTAAACAATAGGCAGGAAGTATCCTTACGGTAGATTTCTAACTCTGAACAAATTGAGAAGTTTACCTTCAATCACTACGCCTAGGCTTCTTAAAATGTCTTATGATAAAAGTGTCTGCATACAGTGGATAATTTTTTCTGATCAAACCCTTTATACATTTCCAGTACGAAAAGTCAACCAGCTCTCCATCCTTTCGGACTATGAATAAACATCGTGATCTATCGAAATCAGGATGATAGCCAATCTGTCAACCAGAACACATAAAATTGCAGCATCGATCAATTTTGTCCAAGTGACATGCAGTATATAGCACTTTTGGTATTAGTAGTAATAACAGCATATACTCAGCAGTAAAAAAACACATGCGGCAGCACTTATTCTTTGTTATAATACCAGTAATACTAATAATGTAGGAGTTGTGGCAGCAACAGCTAAACATTTTACCCAGAGACAAGGGAAGCTGTATTTCATTTTGTCTCAAACTAAAATGATCATGTTTGTTAGACCTATTTTTATCTCTAAGATTCTTTGCTTGTGTTGTCACCAAGAAGAACAAGGAGAGATAAGAAGATCTTGATGCGTGGTTATAATGATAATATGCTCAAGATGCATGCAGTTAAATTATACATAGGATTTTACATGATCTCAATCACAGAGTTCACAGAAGCCATTACACAGGCAACATTCATATTATTTTCTAAAACTCCATAATTACTTTTTGCAAACTGATATACACTAAGTAGCAATTTTGACAAACAGTTAAAGTGGACCAATAGCTGAAGAACTTCACTCGAGCAAACCATAGAACATGTCTCCTCCAACCTATGGTCAAATGAGTTGATAATCTCTAAACTTCCACTTCAAGCTAAAGCATGGATTGTAGTTCCAAAAGAAAAAAAAGAAAAATCCTTCAAGTATCTCTAAAACATTGGCAGAAGTGAATGAAATGGTAGGGGTAAATATCATTTGTCAAGTCAGTGGTGGTGCAATACGAACAGTCAGCTCATATCTGTAACAGATTTTTTTCTTTTTTTGTTCGAAGCATCTGTATGGAATGCTATCATGTATACTTTCAACTACCAGTCACAAGATAAAGCTAAGAAAAAGGTTTTACAGAGTCAACCCGAAATATTCTGGGATAAGGTTTTAGTTTAGTTCAGTCAAGTTGTATGCACCCATTGCCATGTAAACTGGTCAACCAGGGCATCAAAATATGTCCAAGAAATTTTAACTTGAGAATGGAAAAAGTGTTCTATTTCTGTACTCGCATAAAAAACAACAGTGACTAGCATGGAAGACCAGAACTAGACTTATTCAATAAATCTAATAAGTAAGGGAAGTTTTGAGAATGAGAGAGACCGTGATATAATCTACTCCACTTCCAATTTTCTTTTCACATTGTGGATGATATGGAAGCACCCTTTCCAGGATTGTTCTCTCATGCTCAGGACTTAGCCTATCCCCACTTTCATACCTGTAATTAGAAAGAAAATCAGAAAAAGTGATCTACGGCCAAAAGTAACAACAAATATCATAATTTTCTTTCACATATTCATGAAGAAAGCAGGAGGTGGTATGCAGACAACCATATTATATTGCAATTATTATTTTTGAGTGAACAGAACAATGCAATTGGGAGTGAAGAGGTTTGGTAGATGCAGCTCACCCCCAACTTTTAAGACATAAGTACCGAACCTACACCGATTTTTATGAGAAATAATGTGTTTCTTGCCTGCACTGATATAGTGCTCGTTTCACCAAACATTTCCAAACAATTTATACCAAAACTAAAACTTCAAAAATGATGTTAGCATTGGTGCAAGAAGTTTAACGAAAATGATAGGAGAGCAAAATTATCACTAAAAACTAGACATGGAGTAATAGAATGTGCGCCAAAAGTATTACCCTAAATTTTGTCTAGAAGCTCCAAGAACACTCTGAAATCCGTCTGCAATTGACACTAACATTTCCACTCAGCTAATGCATCAACTTGACGAACCAGCTAATTAACAAAATGCATAACATTCAAATGGACAGTAAAACACCATGCTAATCAACCACAAACAGTTATTCCAAACATAGAGTGTGAAAAAGGATGGGCCTTGGAGCCGAAATTCTCAAATTTGCCTCGTTTCATCTTCTCTTAACCGATTCAAAAGACAAAATGAAGCATTTGATCCTGTAAAAAGAAAGTCTGAGAACTTGATCTCACCAAACTCAACAGAAAACAATCTCTATCCTTAAGCTGTGTATGGTTTTCTATTATTCGATATTGGAAGTGCAGCTTACGGAAAACTAGTTGAATTTGAATAGAATAGCAATCCGCATTTTGCTGGAGAACCAAACACAGCTTTACTAAATTACCAATGACTTCATTCAGCTTTCTCCCTAGAAATGCAAGCATAGTACTGGTAACATCGCTAAATTCGATTGAAAAATGTTACAATTTTACAAAAAAAAATAGAAGCAATAAGCTGGGGAAAAAATGCAAATTACATAATTAAAGTACGAAAATGGAGAGCCTACTTTCCGGAATGAAGAATCATCCTGACAAAGTTAACAAGGGGAACTGTATCCTGCAAAATCTGGTCCTCCCAATCCACCCACGCTTCCACCTCCTCACCACCACTCCTGTACTTGTCATCCTCCTCCACGACGGAATCTTCCCCCTCCGACACAACCGCCGGAGAAACCACCGGCTTTCTCAACAACTCCGCACCGAACGAGTCGGAGCCCCGACCTTCTGAGCTAGTGGTTCTAACGGCAGCATAACGGCGCAATTGAGAGCGGTTATAAGGGTATAATTGGAAGGATAAAGAAGGAGGAGATAAAAGCAAGTTGGATGAGATAGAATTACTACTATGAAAAGGGGAAGAGTTCATAAATTTTGAGGAAGAAATTGAAGCCATTATCATTGTTTAATTTTTTTAAAAAAATATATGTAATTGATGGATGAATCGTTATTATTGTTTAGCTTCAAGATCATCCATGGAGGTTGCCGTGTGTGGGCGGTCCCAAGGGAATGTATGAAGGATAGAAGGAAGGGTAGCAGAAGAAAAAGCAAGCTGAGCTAAGCTAAGCTAGTAAGCTGTGTTGGCGGGCTTGGATATTCATTCGGATAAAGTGGAGATTTTCGGGTTGGGACTTGGTTGGTTGGCCTATTACTTTCTGTACACTCATGGGTCATTGTGGATTCGGGTATCATATGGATATCCGTATTAATTAGCAGTTGTGTTTGTGTCATTTAAGAAATTGTTATTGCTAAACAACACAAAAGAAGATTGCCAGATGTTTAATAATCAATTCTTGTTAGTGTTAATTTTTCTTAAGAAAATTATTTAATTTAAAAAATTTCGCTGCACCATGTTGAAGAATCGGGGTTGGCACAAGTTTTATTGCGTTCAAACTTTGATAATAAATTGTAAATTTCGGTACTTAAGAAAATCTAACTATAAACCTAAATTAGGCCGCAAAACAAGTAGAGAGTAACACGACTAGTGTTCAAGCTCTCAACATCCTCACACGGTTTGTTTGGATTGGCCTTTATTTCCCCAAATATATTTGCTTACAGCATCATTACAATTTTCAATACACCTTTTTACCTTTCCAATTACCTTTTCATTTCACATACATCACATCACAAAAAGTGCTACAGTAAAAATATCTCGAATAACTTACAATCCAAACAACTTAATTTGTTATGAGATGTAGGAATTTGTGAATTGAGACCATCTTTAATGTTTTCAATTCGAGACCATGTTAATCGAAACCCTAAAATGTCTTATTCTAGTTTAGTTTTGGTCCATCCATTGATAAAAGCCTATCAATTTGATCCGTTGTAGAAGGGATGACACTAAGATAAAACTTTGACATAAGAAGAAGCTAAATCAAATTTTTTTTTTATTATACAAATTCATGATGTTATAATTATATAACCTTCATTTTTTGACTGACTAATTTGGTAAGAGTGAAGTATTAATACACGAGAAAGTCAGCTTCTCAGCTGTTAAACTTACAACGACTCTTTGTATACATGGAACAAATAAATGCAAAGCAATAGCAAGAAAAACAAATCCAAAGAAAGATTTCGTATGCAAAGCAATAGCAAGAAAAACATCCAAAGAAATATTTCGTGGTCAAAGCCTCGTTCTAAAGCTAAACTCAATAGCACGAGTAAGGCCTTGTGTGATAACTCAATTCAATATTTAAATTTAATGGATTCAGATCTTAACATGGTCAAACGTATTTGATAACTAAAAAGTGAACATCTGAATTAATTAAGTGGCACTGAATTTCCTAAACAAAATTTGTTCTAAAAAATAAGTGATAAACTGTTCACTTATTACTGAATGTGGTGTAGACTCAAATGTACTAAATTTAATACTTAACAATTGAATAACTTAATGGATTTAGACTTTAGATTTTAGATTTCAATTTTCAAATTTCATTTTTATCAAACGCACTCTAACTCATGAGACCTTAAAATTGATTCTTCCTAAAGTATTGAGCAAGAAATATTAGTATTATCGGTGAACTCAAAACATATATCATAAAACTTAATCTACAGCATATTTATTCCTTATGAGTATAGAAACCAGGTAATTGAAAAAGTTATGAGACACAATCATAATCTAAATTTGGGATTTCAAAATTTTGGGTGTCAAGGCTCTTCCAAATCGTACTGAATATTTCTAAATAGCATAATTAACCACTCCATTCTTACGTCTTTTTTTTCCTTATTCTTGCTTGTTTATTGTAGGCTTGCAGCCGCCTTCTGGATGGAGAGAGTGAGGATTGACCTTTTATTTATGTAGTAGTATCTTGAGCGGCAATTAAGCTGAAAATCTGTAGGAACTTCCACAAAGATTCCTTGAGTTGTAAGGAGGGGGAGGTGTGTCATTATCAGGATCGACGAGTTAATTTCAATATGTTTGAACTAGCTGCAAATTAGCGTGTTATATTAGACTTCAAGTATGCAAAAGTCTTTAAAAAAAAGAAAAAGAGAAGGGCAGACGACTCTATATCTAGGCTATTTGGTCAACTGCTCGCTGGATCATCATCTCTCTTGATGGTTGTGGTTCGTTTTCTGATAGCAAAATGAGATGTCTTGCCATCATATTCTTTCTGGGCTTCTTTGCGACCCTAATACGTGAATCAAAAGCAACAGCTGATGAGAAAAGCATCCAATATTGTCCCATGAACCAACGGGCTGTAATGGGGAGTATTGGTGGGATATTCGATCAGAGCTCTCGTGTGGGAAAGGAGCAAGCAATAGCGGTGACGATGGCTGTCCATGATTTCAATCGCTGGTCACATTGTTCAAATCTGGCCTTGCATTCTCAAGATTCAAAAGGGAACTCAGCTCGAGTGGTTTCTGCTGGTGAGTTTCCTCTCCCCAACTCTTATAATCATCGGACACACCATAGGCAAATACATAAAACTTTTCCTCCTCACCATGTCCATATGAACTCGTCGGCTTGGTAAAGAGTTTGGCACTCATGCAGCAGCAAATTTAGTTTTGTTGCCTGAAATCTTGCAAGATTAGTTATAGATGGTGCTAAGAAGTGGAGACTACCAATTGTTAATTCAGACCTGAAATGAAAGGGCAAATTATATTGCAACGTACAATCCAATAATTATTTCTACAGTTTTTTTTTTTTTTTTAATGGCAAAACAATAGAACTACTTCTTTCAAGTCTAAATTGCATTTGGACTTTGGAAAGATAATGTTGGCATTTCATCCAACAATTACTGTAAAAATAAAAATTCAAACTGCGACATTCACACCAACCAAATGAAAGAGTTGACTACCATTTTACGTTTTGATTTACAAATAGTAGCTAACATGATGAGCACCAGTCGGCAACAAATTAAGCACCGGGCTGCATGCCCTTAACCAAGGGTTTCTAAAAACGGGAAAGTAATTCGAAAGAAATGGCAACTAGTTTCAAAAGGGAGGAAGCTATACATATACTAGCAAATTACTATTTACTAGTTTCAAAAAGGGAGGAAGCTATATAGAATTCGACATGTAGGCAACTAGAACGCGATGAACATTTATGTGATCTACTTTGAGGTAATTTTTTTAATGTAGCCAGAAACTAATAATCTCCAAAAGTGAAATACTAAGCTTACCTGCCTTGCCATGTGATTTTTTTTTTTTCCTGGTATCTAGTGACTGAGCTTGTAAACAAGAAGCAAGCGCAAGTCATAATTGGACAGCTGACCTTGCAAGAAGCAACTCTGCTTTGGGATTTTGACAAAGTCGCCAAAGACATCCCCGTCATTTCCACAGTTCCGACTGCCACCTCTCCACCCTTCCTACCTTCTCAGCCTCCATCCTTCATCAGGATGACTACTGATACTACTCTCCAAATGCAAGGAATTGCTGCCATAGTTGGCCAGTTCAGGTGGCGGAGGGTGATTGCAGTTTATGAACATAGCAACAGCTTTTCTGCAGATTCCGGGCTCATCACTCACCTCGCTGACTCGCTCTGGGCCGTAGAGGCCGGCTTGGAATATTATTCAGCTTTCCCTCGCGTAGTTTCTCAGACAAACCCACAAAAATTCATTGAGGAGGAGCTGAGCAAGCTCAGAACCAAGAACATCAAGGTCTTTACTGTCTTACAGGCTTCTCTAGACTTTGCAGTGATGCTTTTTGAGAAGGCTAAAAAATTGGGCATGATGAACAAGGGTTATGTATGGATTGTGATGTCTGATGTGGCGAACCTTCTTGACTCCGTTCAGTCATCGGTGTTGCTCAATCATATGCAAGGTGTAATTGGATTGAAAACCAAGTATTTGGACACTAGTGATTCTTTTCGAACATTCGAGCTGAGGTTTAGAAGAAGCTATGGATCAGAATATCCTGATGAAGAAAAGTATTCTAGTCCAAGCATATACGCTCTTCAAGCTTACGATGCAACATGGGCACTTGCCAAGGCAATACAAAAATCAGAAAAAAATGGACTACAAAATTCTACTAATTTAGGTAATTCCATTTTATCTAGTAATTTTGAGGGTCTGAGTGGAATAGTAAGCTTCAAGAATGGTGCTTTATTGCAGAAGCCTGTCTATCAATTAGTGAATGTGATTGGTAAAAGCTACCAAGAGATAGCAATATGGTCACCTGATGAATTTGGTTTGTCGGAGGACCGGATTAAAGGTGATGGAACGAAGATTAGAATTGGACATGAATATGCCAAAACGTGGGATTTGGGTACAATTATTTGGCCAGGTGGTCAGTTGACAGTTCCCAAGGGAATGGAATTGGGTAGCACTGCAAAACCTTTGAGAATTGGAGTCCCCGCAAAAGGTGCATTTAAACAGTTTGTGAATGTTACTTTTGACCAGCTTAGCAATGAAACAACCATCACTGGATTTACCATCCAAGTGTTCGAAGCTGTAGTCAAGCGCTTACCTTACCACTTGCATTATGTGCTAGTCCCATATAGCAGTTCGTATGATCAAATGGTGGATGAAGTCCACAATAAGGTACTGCTCTAACCAAAATAGTTCAGTCTGACCATGTAACTGTGGATTGAGTACAGTCTACCTTTAGTATTTTTCCATTGAATATATAGACATTAAATAGTAGAAAAAGAATGAGAAAGTGTTCAAACGGATGGACACTAATATAGTTATTTGGCTATAAAGAGCTTTTATGCAGCAATAGGTGACATAGAAATAATGGCGAACCGATATGAGATTGCAGACTTCTCCCAGCCCTATTTGGATTCTGGCCTTGTCATGGTGGTCGCTGTAAAACCAGACACTATAGCGACGAAAATTCTTGTTCTAAAAGCATTCAAGTTGAGCATGTGGACGATTATGGCTGCAATGACCATGTACACAGGGGTGACAATTTGGTTAAACGAACATGCAAATGAGAATCCAGATTTTGGAGGAACGTTCCCTCAAAATATTAGGACCATGCTCTGGTATTCTGTTACCGTTCTATCTTTTGCTAATAGTAAGTTGATTCCTACTTGAAAATATCTCCCATTTGGAGGACTATTCAATGTCATTTATCTTTAATTTGAGACATATTTTCCTTGAGGCTTCACAAATTTCACTTAAACTTTGATGGGGAGATTTCTACACGGATTTTAGATCATTAAGACAAGACAGAATGGTTTATTGACGTTTATTTGGCAAATGATCATTTACAGGAGAAACTATCAGGAGCAATTTATCGCGCCTGGTGCTGCAGACATGGTTATTTGTCACTCTGGTTGTGACAGCATGTTTTACTGCATCGGTTACTACCTTGATGACTAGTCCGAGGAACAAACCATCTATTGGAGACATCGATTATCTATTAGCCACAAATGCACCTGTCGGGTGCAATGGGAATTCTTTCATTGTTCGTTTCCTGATCGATGCTCTCCACTTTAGGCCTGAAAATATCAGGAAAATTGGGTCCTTAAGTGAATATCCTGGAAAATTTGAAAGCGGAGAGATAAAAGCAGCCTTTTTTGTTGCCCCACATGCCAAAATCTTCCTAGCCAAACACTGCAAAGGCTATACAGTGGCAGGCCCCAGCATCAAACTCGGTGGCTTTGGATTTGTAAGACCGAACTTTAATCCAGTCTTGAGTCTTGACACATGTCATTTCGTAATATTAGTTGGTTCAATTCTGCTTCTACATGATGGACTTAATTTATTGATCCTTACTAATACACTGGCGATGAGAAATTTGTTGATGATAATAATATGCCAGACAGGTTAATAAGCTCTTTTCTAGGCCATCTGCTAAAGATCGAGCTCCATCACCCACTATGTGTCTTGAAAGGGAAAAAAAAAATAAACTGCACTTACTATCAAGCATGACATGATCATTCAATCTTGACACATTTTCTACTGATAAACAGAAGAATAATGGTTCTGTTTATTTAATATTTTCTATGTATTGATTCTCTTTTGTTGCCCCTTTAATTTGTGTTTGACCTGTATATCTTCTGCTCTAAGCTGGGCTCATTTACAATTTCCTCGTTTTTGTCTCTCAGGTCTTTCAAAAGGGTTCTCCTTTGGCTGCTGATATTTCAGAGGCCATTTTAAAAGTAACGCAGACGGGAACCATAGATGAATTGGAGAAACACATGCTTTCGTTTTCAACATGCTCTTCTTCATCCACGGGAGGGGATCACGATCAAGGCCAAGGCCCTGATGGAGTAGGCACTGAACCTTTCTTTGTTCTTTTCCTAGTTTCGGGCGGCCTTCTTGCACTTGCATCTCTGAACGCAATCCTCCGCCTACTGAAAAAGCACTTGGACAATCATGGCTTTATAAACGGAAGAGTCCTTCGATGGGCGTCACTGCTTCTTGCACGAGCTTTCACAAAATCTGGGACAACCCTTTTGAGGAAAACCCCAATTATTCAGAGACCGAATAACGAAATAAATATGCATCGTAATGAACTGGAGCCAGATTTGAGGGCCATTGAGCTAGCAACCAACGTTCTCAGTTAAGTTCTTTCCTCCTAATTATGTGTAGAGTTCACAATTTCTTTGTTTCAGATCATCCAATTTATGATAAATACTGTTGTATGAAATGTATAGACGTCTTTATTAATTAAAAAAAGGATAGGAATCTGAAGGAGGACTTTTGTTTTTCTTGAAAAATGTTAATGCTACTCCTTTATTTGTTACCAACATATATATTTTTTTTGTTTTGGATCTTTGACAATGTGAACTGGACAAGTGCCATTTAAATTCACAATCAAAACAAAGGTTATGGCCATGTTTATCGTTTCACATCAGTAAAGCAAGCAGTCAGCCAAGAGGAATGACATTAATATTTCTATCTCTTTCTTTTCTTTTTTTTTTTCCCCCTGAGTTTCGCCTATTTTCAAAGTATCCAAAATCTATTCCATAATGGAAAGACATACGTGAACTTTCTAGACTATATCAAGACTGGCTGGTATGTAAACCATCTGCTATCATTTTCTAGAACTTTGCTAAGCGAAAGAATTATCAACAATATATGGTCATAACTTCACAGATGATTTTTGTGAGACAATAACCTCAAGTGTCATCGGGCAACATGAGAGCCAAGAGATAAAATCCTTGACTAAGTAATTGGATCTCCCAGAAACCAAAACATCCACAAGCATTGGGACATTAGCAAGCACTAGAGTTTCTGCTTTAGTAATTTTAAGTGAGATTAGGTTCGTATCACAGAAAGTGAGGGTTTCTAAATGGAAACGGAAGGTCACCTCCAAATTCTTCAATGCTGAGACATGAAGACTTGTCAAAACTTGAGAGCCATGCACTTGTAGACGCTCGAGAAATGGGCTCCCGTGCATGGTTCAAAGTCACGGTTGCGGTCTGAACCGTTACACATCGGTCTCGACATATCGATCGCGATCTCGACAAGATGTGAATTTTTGAAATATTTAATATGCTAAAAATTGTAAAATATATGATAAACAAAAATAATTAAAAAATTAGTAAAAATCATAAAAATTCGAGTTGACTCGAGATGATTCGGAATGAGTCGGTGTGACTCGACCGTTTTAACCCTTCACGACAACGTCTCGACGAGTTGAATATCTCGGTATCGTGTCGTCACGGTCTCAGCCGAGTCTTCAAACCATGCTCCCGTGCAAGAAGAATTCAAGAACTTCCCTAGTCACATAAACATTAATCAAATTTCAGTGTTCTGAGTGGCTTAAAATCAACCACTTCATGAGGATGACTGCTCAGGCCGAGGGATCCAAGCCAAAACGTATAACCATTTGAGGGAACACATAAATTCTCGCCGTTCTCTAACAAGTTCAATTCTAGCCTTTGCTCTCTCCTTTCAAGTGCATCCTGAATCCATTTGTCAATCTCAACTTGAGAAGACTTGTCCAAATTTAAAAAAAAAAAACCCTAAATTCATCCAGTGTCAAGGCTTTGGATGGTTGCAGTACATTGTCTACCCATTAAACATACTTGCACCTTTCCCTTTCGCGGAACCTGCTATGGTTTGATGTATCAGCTAGGGCTGTCAACTTGTCTAACACTACAGAAGCATCAAAATCAAGCCAAGGAACGCGCATCCACAGATCTATCCAACGTTTTGAGAGAATACTCGTTCTAGCAGCTTCTTTAAATGTCAGGAAAAAGACGGGATGCGAACAAGAACTTCCAGTTCATAGTTCGCCAATCAGATCCTTCAAGACTTGCTCTTTGTTTCCACACTATTAAGTGAGGGAAGAAGAAAATTTATAAATGTTGCAGTAATTTAGAGCAAAATCGTTGGATGAATAGCAGAGCTCCACAAATGCAGTAAACAAAAGAAAATTTATGTTATTTAGGTTGATCCAAGGCCTTACCTTCGCCAGTCCATTCGTCGGTCCAAATGTTTTAAGCAGCACCCCCCTTAGACCCATCAAGATTTAAACTTTCTGCTAATTTTCCTTCCTGCTGCTTATCAAACTTCCTTGCAGACTCAAAATTCAATGTTACCCAAAAAAGTTATCAAATTTGTGCATCAAAGGGAAAGGAAGCACAGTATTAGGCCTTGAACTGACCAAAGTGTAGTAAATTTCAATATAAAAACGTTACCCTCCTCGGAAAGAAAAGGTAATATTACATAAATTAAGACCAAGTAGAGAGGTTTCCAGAGTAAATAGCCTGCTAAACAACTAAGGATGCCAGAAGTGTAAGCATGGCAGGAGCCAAAATTATGTCCAAGTAATAAAAACTCGGTCTTGGCATTGGAAAACAAAGCCAGTGATAAAATTGGCATCAGAATAGAATACCCTAATGATAAGATTTGATCTTTGGCATGACCTCTAAATTAAAGCATGCTGCAAAAACAATATCAACCTAAAAGTGAAACACAGATCCGAAAATTAATGACAAAAGCAACAAAAGAACACAATCCACAAACCATCAAGTGCTAGTACCCCACAACCAACCAAGTTCTAGTACGAAGGTCAGAGACCTTCAAATAATTAGAATTTCATCTTTCCTTGTTATGATAATTCAAGGCAACAAGGGGAAAAAAAGACAAAGATACAAAGAAAAACATGAGTTAAAAAAAATTGAGAAATTTTAAATCCCAAAGAAACGAAATATGGTGCAATGGCTATTGGCTAAGGCCCCCAAACAGAAAAAAAATTAACAACTAGAATTTATACTTCCTTTTTTATACCAAAAAACTTCAACTCCCTAATGCTGATGTTTCAAAATTTTATGGTACCAGTTTCGAAGTTATTCGGAATTGAGTCCGTAGGAACTTGGGAGTTCAAACACAGCACCATCAGATGCCAAGGGAAGACAAAGTGGATTCCTAATGGCCTCTTCTTCAAGCTTGCAAAGGATGCAGGAACAGAAATACGAAGCAGAAGAACGAACCGATGAAAATAACGACAATCACACAATCTCAGACTCTGTGCATCCTTAAAAATCACAAACTGTACGGATCCTTAAATTACCATGGATTGGACTGAAGCCGTTCTTCCTGAAACATGCAAATAACAATCCAGAGTTCAGAGGTCCATTCCCTCATAACATCGGGGCCATGCTTTGGTTTGCTGTTACCATTCTATCATTTGCTCAGAGTAAGTTTCACTGATTACACTCCAATCAAAAAAGGCTTTTTAATGAAAGAAGACTTTGTAATCTAAGGATATATAGTAACAATTTTTTGACGCAAAATTATCCCTTTACAGGAAAATCTATCAGAAGCAATCTGTCATGGCTGGTGCTTAGCAACATGGTTGTTTGTCACAGTGGTTGTGACGACATGTTTTAGTACAGCTGTTACTTCATGGATGACTGTTCCAAAGATTGAACCATCTATAGTCGAAATCGATAATCTATTATGGGACCGATGCACCTGTTGGCTGCAATAACAATTCCTACATCGGTCGTTTCTTCACAAATGTTTTGCAATTCAAGCCTGAAAATGTCAGGCCAATTGGGTCCATCAGCCATTACCCTGAAGCTTTCCAGAAGGGAGACATCAAAGTAGCTTTCTTGGCAGCCCCACATGCCAAAGTCTTCGTTGCAAAGTATTGCGAAGGCTACTCCGTAGGAGGGCCCAGGTTCAAACTTGGTGGCTTTGGATTTGTAGGATTAGTAGTAAGATCCAGATCCCAGTCAAATTCATTGTGTTTTAACATATTTATTCCTATATTAACTTATCTTAGCTGGGCTCATCACGGTATTCGTTTTTTTTTTTTCTGGCCTCAGGTCTTCCCAAAGGGTTCTCTTTTGGCTGATGATATTTCAGGGGCTATTCTAAAGATAACATTGACAGAAACGATCGATCAAATGGAAAAAAGCACGCTTTCATCTCTAAACTGCTCTTCATCAGCGGGGAAGATAATCAAGGCCCTAGTAAAATAGGCACCGAACCTTTCTTTTTTCTGTTCCTAGTATCAGGCAGCCTTCTTGTGGTTGCATTTGTGAATGCAGTTGCACGTCTACTGGAAAGGCATTGCTCGATTTTTGACTGTATACAAGCATCATTGATAAACAGAAAAGCTCTTCACAAAATTTGGAACAAGAAATTTAAGGGTTCCAAACATGCACGGACATTCAAGGGATTGAGACAAATCAGGAGCAGGATTTTTGCTATGATCTCAAACCTAGTTAGTAAAGAGGATAGCTTTTATGAACATGGTAATCGGAAATTATAAGCCAGCTTTTCTCGTGCCCCGTGTCACTCATCTTGCTGTTGCATAATATTTGAAGGTGTCATGTTTTCAACCTCACAATGAGCTTTCCGTGGAGGATTCTACTTCACGTCATTGTTCGCTGGAAATTGCTGGACAGTGATCCTTTAATGAAGGTTGCAAGGTCCAGTAGTCGTTTTGTGCTGTAAGGCCAGTTGTAGTCCACAATGTACCAAGACAGTGAAAGCCTACGAAATTGAATTAAACAGCCAAAAAGAAAAAGAATGCAGCGGTGTTTATTGTTTACTATGGCATTGGTCAATTTGTTTTAACGGCCGCAGGGTATAATTGGAAAGAAAACGAAGAAGGAGATAAAAGCAAGTGGGATGAGATGGACCTTTTTTTTTAAGAGATAGAATTACTATGAAGAGGGGAAGTGTTAATAAATTTTCCGGAAGAAATTGAAGCCATTAGCATTTACAATTTTTTTTTTAAATATTTTTGGGTATTGGATGAATTACTATTCTTTAGCTTCAAGATCATCCATTTGAAGTTGTTGTTTATTGGTGGTCCGAACTAGTCAAGTGAATGATAGATAGAAGAAGGGTAGTAGCAGGCTGCGGGCTGGATATGTTCGGATAAAGGGGAGATTTTCTGGTTGGGTGGTCTATTTTCTGTCGATGAATTCGGGTACTATCTGCATTTCCGGTAATAAATAGCATTGGCGTTTTTTCTTTTATATATATATATATATATATATATATATATATATAATTTTTTTTCTATTAGTTAAGAAATCATTCTTGCTATATGCTAAACAACACAAAATAAGATTTTTTTTTTTTAGTTTCGAACAAGAAAGGGGTGGAAATTAAAAAGCGAGAAAAGGATTGGGGATTTGAACTCATAATCTCTAATTTTTAAAATCTCAACCTTTAAAAGAAAATTGCTAGATAGAAATAAAAAGATAAAATACTGACAAGATATAAACTAATAGTTAAGAGTTTTTTTTTTTTTGTAAAATTAAAGCATTTGAAACCTTCCTATTCTCCTTAAAATAAATATCTTAAATGAAATGTATACATATCTCCAAATCAAAGGGATACTCATTTGAAGGACGTTTTTTTTTTCCTTAAGTGTCTATAATCTATTCCATATAGAAAAAAAAAAAAAGATACGTGAACTTTCTAGACTACATCAACACTTGCTAATATGTGAACCACCTCTTATAATTCTCTAGAACTCAACTCTATTAAGCAGAAAAAAAAATCTAGTAAGCAGAAGAATTTTCAAAGTTGGTTTTAACCTTATAAATGACTTTCTTGAAGAGAACTTCCATGCATATTATTCAGAATAAGTCAGAAAAAATTCTAAATTCTCGTCAAATTAAAAGGAAGGCAATATTTTGATGACTAAACAATTTTGTACTTTTAAAAAGGAAAAATTAAACATATATAATGCCCTATAAATTTGCATTTTGCTACATAATTCCCTTAAAATTTTAAAATATCCACATAGCCCCTATAATTTCATGTAAAGTGAATGATAGATGGAAACCATCACTGAATAAGGTGATTGAACCAAACGCACTCCAAAAATATATGCGAGGGAATCATAATATCTACTTAGCTCTCATATGATTTGCATAAATATTCACATTACTCCCTTATAATTTTTGCATTTATCTACATTATTTTCCTACAGTTTTATACAAAGTAGTTAGGCCATTATTCAATTTAGTAAGTGCAATACCGACATTTAAACTAATGACATTGCGGATGTTATTTTCCATCATATTTTCACTTTACATGAAACTATAGTGGAATTATGTGGATATTTTGAACTATCATGTAGGTCATGTGGTTATGCATGACCACAGGGGGGGGGGTCATATGTAGTTTAGCCCAATAACATATGAAAAATAAAAGAACTCATAGTATTAATGAAAAATGGAAAAAATTGATTGTACGAGATGGGTAGATTGTCCTCAAATTGTAACCCATTTTCATTTTTATGAATAACATGATACTAGTGCTTTGAACTACTTTATAAATGATATATATGTTATCTTATCTGATTGTAATTAGTATGAAACTTAATCACTATAAATGATGTCACAAGGTGAGCTGCTGCATTAGTTTCACTATCTATAGTTGCAATCACATTAATTAACACCCTTACTTAAAAGAAAAAATTAACAACATCCTTAATTAGTTACTTATTCCTGCTTCTCCATTTTGAGCCTACTTCCAGGAAAGGTAGAGCCTTCTGGATTGATCTTTGCCAATGAGAAAATTAAGCTTGAACTGGTCTAGCGAATATTGGTTGAACACACAGAACTTGGTGATGGGGGTCGAGTTTACATATGTGATATGACTTCTTTGGATGGTATTATATTCCTATGAAACGAGTCCTAAGTTTTGGCATTCAAAACATAAACTACGGTTTGACTCAAATTAGTTGAAATAGAAGTTCTGTTAGACTAATTTATTTTTCTCTATTTAAATTACCGCATTTTTATTACCCGAAAGAAATCCCTTTTATATATATAATCATGTAACAAGAGCACAAATGCAGACTCAAGTAATTTGTGATTCTGAATTGTGAAAGCATTTTTTTTAGTCTCAAGAGAAGGGAGAAAGAAAAAAAAAATTGAACAAAAAATTTCATGATCACTTGACTGATATATTGCTGAATTAAGTCTTAGGTGAATCTGTATCAGTTTTTCAAGCATTTCATTTAAACTTAAAATATCTGTTTAATCATTACAAAATTTCCATGAAGTTTCCTAATTGAGCTCAAGGAGGAGGTGTCATCATCAAAGCAGTTGTACTCTCTTTTTGAAGATATTTTTAATCTGTTCAGTTCAATCGTGCCAATGGTAGATTCTGTCATGCTTAGGGTTTAGAAAAATGATCAACCACATCACTCAAGGACGAGGTGTCATCATTAAAGCAGTTGTACTCTCTTTTTAAAGTTATTTTTAATCTGTTCAGTTCAATCGTGCCAATAGTAGATTCTGTCATGCTTAGGGTTTAGAAAAATGATCAACCACATCACTCATGCCAAGTAAATTGATCGTTGGCCGCCTGTTGTCCATGACTGAGTATTCGGCGCCTGTGGTCAGTCTCCTTATTGTTCAAAGATGGTTTCTCATTTTCAAGATTCAGAATGTTAAGTATAAATAACCGATATCACTGCTCAGCTCAAGCAGCTCCTGCTGAACCAACTCCTAATAGAGGAATTGGCCACCACATTAATTGTGGAGTAGGAGGTCAAGGATTCAAATCTTGTCTATCATCAATATGCCTCTATATGAGATTTGTTCTAAAAAATCCACACGAGTGCGTGGTGCATCCGTCTGGTCTGATGGTGGTTCAATCCACATCAGGTTCCCCTCGACTCAGTTGAGCCGCGTCTTTAGACTAAACTAGATGTGCTGTTGCGTAAAAAAAAAAAAAAAGCAGCTGCTGCTGGTTACAAAATTCTAATTAGCCATTTTGCTTTCTTAAAATGCTCGTCATCATCATTATCCACCATATGTATTGTACAATTAATGCCATGGCTGAAACAGGACTTGCATATATATAGAGTAAGGGTGGTAATTAAGGGTTGTACAGACATTAATTTAATAACAGCCATATCACAGTATGTCCAACAATTATTTCAAAGAATAGATTAGGTAAAAGGAAAACAGAAAAAGACGCGTAGAGTTTTCTCTGTACCAATTTTTCTCTAAAGCTTTTAGCGCCTTTGACCCGATTTTGGTAATTTCCAATTCTTCATGCTTCTCCGACTTTTGTTTTGACCTTGTTTAGTAAAGGAAATAACAGTAGTTAAGTTAGCTAGCGGAAATTGCATCAGAATTCAGAGCTACCAGAAAGTCCTTAGAGCTCATCAAAGGAGTAATTAAGAGGGGTCATTATCAGGAATTTTTCATTGCTAAATGTATTTGAATATATAAGTCAAGAAGGCCAACTCATTTGATTGTCATTTGCCCTTCATTTCAGCCGGGAAGGTCTGTTCTTCTTCTTTAATAGCAAAATGAATCTTCCTGTCATTCTGTCATTGTTGGGTATCTTTCCATTAATGGCCAAATCAGAAGTAAGTGCTCATGGGCGAAACGTGCAGTATTGCTCAATAAACCACCACCACGAAATTGGGAGCATAGGAGTGGTCGTTGATCAGAGTTCTCGTGTAGGTAAGGAGCAAAAAATAGGCGTGGAGATGGCAGTCCACGACTTCAATCGGGAGTCACATTGTTCAAAGGTGGATTTGCGTATTCAAGATTCACAAGGGAACTCAGCTCGAGCAGCTTCTGCTGGTAATATGCTTCCCCAACCAATATAGCCATGTATCAACAAAAAAAAAAAAAAAATTTCCGTCATTTCTACCTTGTGTCCCTTGCATCTTATTCCGTTCGTAGCCAAACACACTTAGTCCCGGCTGGGGCTTCGTATTTTAGTGAGTGGATCTAACCTGACTTGCATGAGTGACAAATAACACACTAATTATATATGCACTGTGTAGCTAACAATTTTGACTTGCATGAGTGACAAATAATACTAATTATGCACTGTGTTGCTAACAATTTTTCCCTCCTATTGGTCTAAAATAAAATTCATCGAATGCAAGATTATCAATTTTTGCATATTGCTCGCATCAATTGTGAAGGGGATGGGGTGCTTGGCTATGAGTACGAGAAAAAGTCTTACCTCTTGACTTAGTTTTGGGGATGGAATGCTCCAATAGCACACAACACTGGTATCAAAATCTGATTACAACAACTGATCCCAATAAAGACTTGGATAAAAGATTGATGATTTGATCCAATGTATGATCCAACGTAGACACTCATACAGGTGAAGAGTTGATGCTCTTCCAACTTAATATTTGATATGTGAGGGGGATATCACTAGTATCAAAGTCCGATTATAAAGATACGAATAAATGCCCAATGGGTGAGGAGTACTGCAACATTATTATTAGAGGCCGTTTATATCGACTTGGATGAAAGGTTGATGACCACCGATGGTGCTTGATTATAAATGTGGGGAAAAGTCTCATTTCTTGAATTAGCTTTTAAGATCAACCAAGCTTTTAAGATCAGCCAGCACCCCACGTCACATTGCATGAACCATAATTCTATGATAGATACTTCGTCAAACTGCATGCAGCACGTGTGGAGTCCACGCTACTGCGTCTTAGTACAAGAGGGTTGAATAAAGACTACCATTTTTTTTTCCTTTGGCGCAAACAACTACCATTTTGATCACTACATAGTACTATTCTTTTACAAATTGATGCTAAAGTGGGGAAAAACTGGCACATGAGTCGCCCGTTTATCAGTTTATGTGGAGCAAACTTTTGTTGGTCAAAATGTTTCGCGGTTATCGTTTATGGTCTTGAGTCTCGAGTCTTGATATGTTAGTTCTTTATTGGAGTATAATTTATACATGAATCACAAAACTTATGTACTCTTAGAGAATTTTTTTTTCCCTGAGAGGACACAGCACCCAAAAAATTGTGGGCAATTTTCCTTACACTTTTACATAAGAATTAAACTTTACAGCTAATATATACCTTAACTTCACCTTTTATCCTCTGCCTTACCTACCATATAGGGTAGAAGAACGCATTTCTTTACATGTGCGCGCGTGTGCTGGTTTTATAGTCGTTCATTTTTCCTTATTGTATCACAGTAACAGAGATTGTGAACGAGAAACAAGCGCGTGTCATTATCGGATCGCTTACGTTGCAAGAAGCCACTCTACTATGGGAACTGGACAAAGTTCCCAAACGCATCCCCATCATTTCCACGGCTCAAATGTCTACCTCTCTACCACTGTTACCGTCTGATCGATCTTTACCTTTCATCGGGATGAGCACCGACATTAATATCCAGATGCAATGCATTGCGGCTATAGTTGGCCATTTCCGGTGGAGAAAGGTGATAGCAATTTACGAGCATAGCAACAGCTTTTCTGCGGATACTGGGCTTGTCACGCACCTCTCCGACTCGCTCCGAGCCATTGAGTCTGTTGTCGAACATCACATGGCATTCCATCCGGTGGGTTCAGAGCCAAACCCTAAAGAATTCATCGAAGAACAGTTAAGGAAGCTGAAGGGCAAGAGCGTTAAAGTCTTTACAGTGCTGCAGTCCTCTTTGGAATTTGCTATGGTTCTTTTCGAGAAGGCTAAAGAATTGGGCATGCTGGACAAGGGTTATGTATGGATCGTTTCAGATGATGTTGCAAGCCTTCTTGACTCTGTTAAGTCGTCCTTTATACTCGAGTATATGCAAGGCATAATTGGATTAAAGACAACTTATTCTGAAACTAGCCATTCGTTCCAAGCATTCGAGCGACGGTTTAGAAGAAAGTATAGATCAGAATATCCTGAAGAAGAAAAATTTTCCAGTCCAAGCATATACGCTCTTCGAGCTTATGATTCAACATTGGCCGTCGCCATGGCATTACAAAATGTGAAAGGAAAGGTAAATTCCAGTGGCTTAGTGGATTCGATTTTGTCCTGTAATTTTGATGGTCTTGCTGGAAAAATAAGCTTCAAGAATGGTGCGTTATTGCAAAATCCCGTGTATCAGGTAGTAAATGTGATAGGAAAAAGCTATAGGCCAGTAGCATTATGGTCACCGGAATTTGGCTTTTCAAAGGCCCCGATTGAACACGATGGCATGGTAACGAATTCTGGCAATGGCTTACGGGAAGATTTGGGTCAAATTTACTGGCCAGGTGCTGAGCTGAAAGTCCCAAAGGGATGGACATTGGGAGAGAGTGGAAAACCCTTGAGGATAGGAGTCCCCGCCAATGGTGCTTTTCATTATTTTGTCAATGTTACTTTTGAGCAAAGCCGAAATGAAACTGCTATTACCGGGTTTTCGATCCAAGTATTTGAAGCTGCAGTCAGCCACCTACCTTACCACCTGCCCCATGTTTTAGTCCCCCATTATGGATCGTATGACCAATTGGTGTCTGAAGTTCACAACAAGGTACCATATATTCTAACATGTTTGTTCATCGTTAATTTCTGGATTAAATTTCAGGAATGTTAAAGATCAGAATTAAATATATTACTCTAGTATTCCTAAAGGGAGTAAAAATATGTTCAACTTTACTAATTATATTGGTAGATTGGAGTTTATAATGAAAATGTAGAACATAAGTAATTAGTATGCCATAATTTTGAGTATAGCTATCTCAAGAAAAAAAGTGGCATGCTCTTTTAAATGTTTGATTTACTTGTTAGTTTCTCGAGGTCCTTACCATTTGCCAATAGTTTTAAGCAGATCATTCATAAATACATCAATTATAGAAGACGAAGATAAAAGAAAAAGATCCAATCAATAACGATGTTAATTCTTGCTATTCCCAATAATCATTTTCCCTGGAAAAGTTACTAATAATGATCGATTTCAATGATAAAGAACTTAGATGCAGCGGTGGGTGATATCGGGATAGTGGTGGACCGCTACAAGATTGCCGATTTTACACAGCCCTACCTGGAAACTGGAGTTGTCATGGTAGTCACTGTAAAACCAGACGTCACAAAGACAAGGCTTATGGTTTTAAAAGCATTTGCATTGAAAATGTGGATACTCTTAGCAGCCTTGAGCGTGTTTACTGGTGCTGTCATTTGGTTAAATGAACATGCAAATAACAATCCAGAATTCAGAGGTCCATTCCCTCAAAACATCGGGGCCATGCTTTGGTTTTCTGTTACCATTCTATCATTTGCTCAGAGTAAGTTTCACTGATTACACACCAATCAAACAAGGCTTTTTAATGAAAGAGGACCTTGTAATCTAAGGATATATAGTAACAAATTTTTGACGCCAAATTATCCCTTTACAGGAGAATCTATCAGAAGCAATTTGTCACGGCTGGTGCTAGCGACATGGTTGTTTGTGACAGTAGTTGTGACGACATGTTTTACTGCAGCTGTTACTTCATGGATGACTGTTCCAAAGATTGAACCATCTATAGTGGATATCGATTATCTATTAGGGACAGATGCACCTGTTGGATGCAATAACAATTCCTACATCGGTCGTTTCTTAACAAATGTTTTGCATTTCAAGCCTGAAAACGTCAGGCGAATTGGCTCCATTAGCGATTACCCTGAAGCTTTCCAGAGGGGAACCATCAAAGCAGCTTTCTTGGCAGCCCCACATGCCAAAGTCTTCCTTGCGAAGTATTGCAAAGGCTATACCGAAGCAGGGTCCAAATTCAAACTTGGTAGCTTTGGATTTGTAAGATTAGTATTAAGATCCAGATTCCGGTCAAATTCGTTGTGTTTTAACATACTTATTCCTATATTAACTTATCTTATCTGGGCTCATAACGATAGTGGTTTTTTTTTTGTGGTCTCAGGTCTTCCAAAAGGGTTCTCCTTTGGCTGATGATATTTCGGGGGCTATTCTAAAGATAACATTGACAGGAACGATCGATCAAATGGAAAAACGCATGCTTTCATCGCTAAACTGCTCTTCATCAGCGGGGGAAGATAATCAAGGCCCTAGTAAAATAGGCACCGAACCTTTCTTTTTTCTTTTCCTAGTATCAGGCAGCCTTCTTGTGGTTGCATTTGTGAATGCAGTTGCACGTCTACTGGAAAGGCATTGCTCGATTTTTGACTGTATACAAGCATCATTGATAAACAGAAGAGCGGGTAGATGGGCATTATTGCTTCTTACTAGATGCTTCACAAAATTTGGAACAAGAAATTTAAGGGTTCCTATCATGCACAGACATTCAAGAATTTGAGACAAATCTGGAGCCTGATATTTGTCATGATCTAAAACCTTGTTATTAAAGAATATATAGGTTTTTGTACATGGTCGTCATAAATTATAAGCCAGCTTTGCTCCTGCCCGATTTCAATCATCTTCTTGTTGCATGGTGGATTAAAGAATGTCATGTTTTCAACCTAGCTAACAATGAGTTTTCCGGGGAGGATTCTATTTCACGTTAGCTGGAAATTATTGGAGACTGATCCTCTAATGTTAGTTGCAATGTCCAGTAGTCGTTTTGTGCTGTAAGGCCAGTTGTAGTCCACAATGTACCAAGACAATGAAAGCCTACGAAATCGAAAAGACAAACAGGTGGGAAGAAAAAAAAAACCAGGATCCTAATCAAGTAAATCGTGTTATAGTAGAACGTTAAACTTCATGTTGTCACAGTTTAAATTCTAAATATACGACTAAAATTTTAGAGGTAATCTGAGATATGTATTACAAAAACCTAAAAAAGGATAAATTATTTTTTATCCCCTGTAATTTGATACTTTATCATATAACCCTCTATGGTTTAAAATCTATATATAACCACTTTATGATTTGGATTAATGTGTAACTGTTAGTTTTTTCATAATTTTAATAATTAATAGTCAAAAGTCAAAATCAAACTAATAAATTGATATATTTACCCTTTTACTACTTTTTTTCCTCCAAATACAAAAAGAAGAAATTGAAATAAAAAAAAGATAAATAAGAAATGGAAAATACAATTAAAGATTTGGTTTAAAAACTTATAATTATATTTGTAGTGAATAAAGATTTGGTATTTTTGTTTCTTATTTATTTGCTTTATATTTTCCTTTCATCTTTTTTGTTTCTCATTTATTTATTTTTTATTTTCCTTCCATCTTTTTGTATTTGGAGACAATTAAGATTTTGTAGACAAAAATATAGGTTTTCAAAAAGATTTTTTCTCTTCCAAAAGAGGGGGAAGAGAGAGAGGGAAAAAAGAAAAATAAAAATAGTGAAAGGTTGAATTTGTCAATTTATTGGTTTAACTTTGACTTTTTAATATTGACTGTTAGTTTTAACTGAAATGCAAAAAACCAATGGTGACATTTTAACCCAAATTATAAGGGGTTATATATAAATTTTAAAACCATATGGAGGTCACGTGTGATAAAGCATCAAATCCAATATAAAAATTCCAAGGTTGAATAACTCTCTGTATCGCCACTGGCCATTTGGTCCAGTGATCATCACCATTAAAGGTAATGCTGGAGGTCAGGGGTTCAATCCCTGCCTCCCACAAATTTGCCACAATTTGTGGCGGTCTTAATTGACCTTCATCGATGGAGTCTGTACTCACATCGAACCCCCTCCCCTTCCCCTTAGACTAGGCTAGATTAGGTTATAGGACATCTATCGTTGCGAAAAAAAAAGCGCAACCAAAAATATATATGATATTTATGGTCATATATTTTAAATAAAATGTTTATTATTGAAGCAAACTTTAATCTTTTAAATATTTTACATAAAATAATTTTATATTGGTAGTTGTAATGTTTAGGAGTAGTTATGTTAAAAACATATATTTAAAAGTAAAAATAATCATGGATAATTATAGGTACTTAAAGTAAAAATAGTTTTTACAAGACAAAAAAGAAAGTTCATAAACTGAAGATAGATATTAATCCTAGTATTAACCCCAACCCCTTTCTCAAGCTTTATATATAGTATAGATAATCATTTGAACTCTTCTCATTTCCTATATTTCTTTCTTTTTATTTACTTAAGTGGTAACTCTTATAAAGTCGACTACAATTTAAGTAAACGGTCTGGAATGGCCTGTATGCCTAATGTATGAGAGCGGTGCTCCAGCTAATCGGCGATAAAGATGTCCACGTATAAATTGTTGATGTAGTTTTCATACAATGATTTCTTTTTTCCAAAATTAATTCATAACAATAATTATTTATGTTCGAGGCAATGTGTCATGTGATTAGACTACGAATTACAAATTACTGAAAAAGTCTTATGGCTATTTCTCAAGGCAATTCAATCATCTAGATATAATGAAAGTGAAGGACCCACAACAATTATGGAATGTCCTAAATTTTTTTTTCTTTTTCTTTTTTTCTACTCAGGGAGTATCCAGGCTTCGGATAAGTCGGACCCGACTAATCCCCCTGAGACCCGAGAGGAGACGCCCCGTACCCTCGAACCGATATAATCACTGGGACTCGATCCCTGGTGGGAGAGAATGGACAACGGGTCCTAAGAAGGCTCCCGTGACCAACCGAACTACCCAGGAGGAGCCCTAAATAATTGACCCGTTTGCCAAGTACACTTTTCCAAAATCTTTATTGATCTTTTTTTTTTTAATGAAATGTTTTAAATTCAGAACTTTCTACTTAAAATTACAACCCCTTCCACCTTATTATTCAACCCAACTCTCCCCTTGTCTATTGTTTTGATTGTAAATTTTTTTTTTTTTTGGACAAGCATGTTCAAATTATGATAAATCAAATTGGGCTAGATTACTTGCTAAGCTCAAAACTTAAAACACTAACGAAATTCCCTTTTTTTTTGGCATTCTAATGATGCTCGATTCATGTTGTTTTTTTAAATGAGTATTAATCAAACAAACTCAACTACACCTAAGATTTTAAAAGAAAAACTATTAATCAATTTTTTAGATGGGGATGTCTTGGATTAATCAACTCTAACTTTTATGTATTTAGGCAGCTGTTGTCCAATGATTTGTAACACCATTCCTTTAATACAATACAATGAACTAGAGGCTAGAGCCAAAAAAACAAAAAGGCAAACGCTTTTCTGTTACGTAAGTCCACGTTATACTCCTTGTTTGGACACATAAAAATTTTGCGATGTATAAATATCTTAAAATTGTATATAAAAAATATTTAATAAAAATAGCGTATACAAATAAAATATTTAATATATATTCAACTTTTAATGTATACAGTAATTGAATAAAATCGCACAAAATACAATTGTACTAAATTCTTGTCCGTCGGTGAAAAACCATTCAACACCCAGCAACACTCGGCTTCTCCTAGTTAGTCTTGGTCTCACCGCCAGTAGAAGTCTCCTTCCCCAATGCCCTTGTCATGGCGTTGCGACTAATATATACACACGAGCAAAGACCGCATATGAATTTTGAAGTACCACGCATAATCTTCTTTTCTTTTAATGTGTGATGTATTTTGGATCTTTTTTTTTTAAATTCAATCAAATCTTCAGACCAAATCAACTAGTAATTAATTAGGCAGGTGTTCTGACTAAACATTTTTTTGCTTAGTTAAATAGATTTTTTTTTTTAATTTAAGTCAATAATTGCACTTGGGGACATAAGTTTGTGCTTCTTTTTTTTTTTAATGAGATTCAATTTATGCAGGATTGACTAAATAGGAGTCACACAACAATTTATAGTGATTGATTACATATCACTGATTAAATTAAAATGTTTTTTCCTTAACAAAAAATGAGAATAGATAATTAAATGTAATTATTAAGTGATCAAGTTTTTGTAACTATATCGTATCATTAATAACACGAAGTTATTAATTGATTAATTATATTGTGTCATCAACAACACAAAGTTATTATTTGCTTGGCAATTATTTATGCATCACAAAGAGCTAATATATACTAAGATTGTTCAAATCATAGAGTTGTGAATTTGTATTTTAATATATTGTTTTTGTATTAATCCCACACTATGTCGATTAGTATTATAATTTTATATAGACTTTGTTATATATTTGTGTGTGTGTATCAAAGCTCAGAGTATTCATGGAATTAATTTCAGTTTTATCAAACACAGATGTGAGTAACATATTTTAAATTGATCAAGTTGTTTTATAACATACTCTAAGAAAAACATTACAACATTTGAACCCCAAGTTATCAAAATATTCGATTAGTTTATAAAAATATTATAGTAGCTCAATTTAAAGGTCTATAAAATGTGATGATCCCACTAAAATCAAGACCGACTTGCATAGTTTGAATGGTATGATCGCAAGATTATGGAGACAAGATATTTTAACTACTTTGCCTACCAATATCTAAGGCCACAATTTTTTCTATTAATCAAAATCTCACGAAGAATTTTCCTGTTTGCATCATGAATGACGACATGGCCAGCTCATTCATTTCCAGTCTTCTTGACTTCTTCTCACTACCTCTGGCTAAGTAAACGACCAAAAACATTTATCAAAAAACTAAATTTTTTTTTTTTGTAACGAATACTCATTAAATACTCGTTAACCTACCTTAATCACATTCTAATAGATTATATGAATATATGTACTAATAATGACTAAACTATCTTATATTTATACACTTTTTGCACGTAATTTTACATTTTTAAAATGTTTAACGCTCAAATAATCGATCAATAAATAAGTGTTTATTGGACAGTCGTTAAATGTATCCAAATAAATTGTACTACCCAACCCGACAATTCTATTCCTTTTGTACCAAACAAACAAGAGAGAGAGAGAGACAGAGGAAATAAGGGAAAAAAAAAAGGTGAAATAGAAAAACAGTTCTACTACAGCTTCATCTCCTCTCTTTCCTGTACACGACTACGCATAGCCCCCGCCAGCAAATCCAGAGCTGTACAAAAACCTGCGGCAGGCCCCAACAGCTCAACCTCAACTCAGCTCTCACCTGATCTCTCCTCGGGACTCTCTCTCCTTTTTCTCTCTCTCTCTTCTGTACTTTTTGAATTTCTTTTTTCTCACTTATTAAACTGTTGCCTCGAACTTCTCCCGCAACCCTCTCCTTCTCCTTCTTCTTAACTGTCAAGTTTCCATACAGTAAATTTTATTCACTTCTTCCGCTACTTGTCCAAGTCTCCCTCAACCTCATTAATGGAACCTTCCAATAATTGATTTAATTAATTACTATTTATATATATATATATACTACTATGTTTACATGAGATTTGGATCTACCGGAACTCGCTGTTTTGGTAGAATACTTTTTGCTGCGAAAACAAGAAAGAAATTTGTGAAATTAGCAGAGTAGTCTAATGGAAGGCGGTGGTGACGGAACTGTTAAACTAGGAAATCTCACCACCATGAAGCCGGCGGAGCTCGATCGAGCTTTCAACTTAGAGCCGGACGTGTTTGTTTCCTCGCCTGTCACTCGGCAGAAAGCTGCCGCCGCCAAACAATTTATCGAGAATCATTATAAAAACTATCTGCAAGGCCTCCAGGATCGCAAGGACAGGTTCGCTTATCTCTCTCTTTTCTGTAACTATAATTGTTAGTGCACTAAATACACTGGAAAAGATGTTTGAATTTAGATGCGCACATTTTTTGTGTGTGTGTGTATATATATATATTATATAATTTTGTTTTTTAAAATAAAGGAGGAGAGCGCTGCAGAGGAAGGCGGAGGAGGCTAATGTATCGAGCGAGGAGCAAGAGGAGATGCTGAGGAACTTGGAAAGGAGAGAAACGGAATATATGAGATCGCAGAGGCACAAGGTTGGGATTGATGACTTTGAGCAGTTGACTATAATCGGTAGAGGTGCTTTTGGTGAGGTAAATGTGTTAAGTACATAGAAAACAAATACACATGTGGCTCCAATTTCGCTATTTATTTTCACATTTTTTGCTGATTCTTATTTGATTTTTAGTCATTAAATGCATGCTATATTCTTTTTCTGTTTATTCCCTACTATGAATGAAGTTCCTTAAGCTTGATTCTAACGGTTTTGCTGTAGAATCAATCTCCTACGTAACTGCCTTGACATGGATTCGAAATGCTTTTTATCAAGTTTGTGAAATCAATACGAAGGATTGATGGAGAATGTAATTGTATAATTTGATAGACGAGCGAGCACAAAGTAGGATCTTTCTCCTGTGAATTTCAGCATCTATCGTATCTAATTTAACATGTTCATTTTTCAGCAATGACAGTGAAAAATACAACGCTGTCTTCTTTTCAGGTTTTATTACTTTGCTTTACATGATCATTTTTTTTCCTTTTTTTGTTTTTCACATAGGGCACGCTGAATAAAGGAAGTTGTGTTCTGATAACGAAACTAGATTGACCATGAGAAGTTACCTTTGCTGTCATTGATACATTTTGTAGAAAAATCTCAGTTCATATTGTTTTTCATTTAATGTGCAAAATCTTAGGTGCCGAAAAGGTCAAATTCAGGGCCGCCGAAAGCCAACAAGAACTCATGAATATGTGCCCAAAAGTTTAAAGTCGTATTCTAGTCATGTGTATTGATTACGTGGAACTTCCTTCATGGCTTTTTGCAAATTCGATTCAGCATTTAAGGAGTTTATTTACTGATATTATTGTTGTTTTCGTTTTGGTAAAGTTCTGCCTAGGAAAGAAAGGTTCTTTATTGCTCTTTCTGTAAGGTATCTAGGTCTTTCGAAGATAGAAGCACTTATAAGGCTACCCTTGTGTACTAGAGGGATGGAGAAGTTCATGCCACATAAGATCCTACTAAATTAGTATCGCTTCTTGCTTACCCTGCTATGATGCAAAATGTCAGAAAATTGCATTACATTGGACCACTTATCTATGCATTTCTTTGATACTAAGAGTTCAAGCATGCTTGTTGGTATGCAGGTTAGATTGTGTCGTGCTAAAAATACAGGAGAAATATATGCCATGAAGAAATTAAGGAAGTCCGATATGCTCAGTCGGGGACAGGTGAGACCTTGCTAATTGAAAACACAGTAAACATATTCGGTTGTTGTCCTTCTAGATCTTATGGTATCTACCTCATAATTGTAGTTGGTTAATATTAGGAGTTATTAAGATTTTAAGAGACACGTACGTGACTCTCAATTGAGAAAGAAAATTATCCAAACTTAAAAGCAAAAGCCAAGGTTATAAGAAGAGAATAGTAGTTACAAAATTGATATAGTAATAGGGAACAGTTTATGTATTTGATTGGCCAAATGGAAATTCTGAATGCAATAGCTATATGCATGCAGGAGGGGAAAAAGATGATTAAATTCTTGACTTTCATATTCTAAAAGGTATACCGAGTATAAGTACCTGTGTCCTTGCTAATTTTTTCACTCCATTCCAGGTTGAGCATGTTCGCTCTGAGAGGAATTTGCTTGTAGAGGTTGACAGTCGGTGCATAGTAAAACTTTTTTATTCTTTCCAAGATTCAGATTTTTTGTACCTTATCATGGAGTATTTACCTGGTGGGGACATCATGACCTTACTGATGAGAGAGGATATTCTTTCCGAAGATGTTGCCAGATTCTACATTGCTGAAAGTATTCTTGCTATACATTCAATTCATCAACACAATTATGTACATAGGTACCAATACATGTGATTGCAGTGTGCTTCTATGAATTTCATATTACCTTGTGTATTGGAGAGTGTAGCATCTCTTTTTGAATATGTGAGTACATATGACTATTCCTCAAATCAATTTTGAAACATAGACTTGGACCGTATAGGTAGTGCCAAGTCTTTCTTTCCTCAGAATTCAAGTGCCAAACTGTCCATATGCTGACCCTTTAAGGTCTGATGGCATCCAAATTAAGTGGAAATTCTTAGTTACTTGTAAGTTTTGTAGCATGACTTGATGTATCATGTCCAATAGCTTCTCCATAATTGAAGTATTTTTCCACTTTTTGCTTAATTTGGTATTACAGAGGTATTATTGATGCTGCAACGAGTTGAAAATATTTTGATGCTCAGATTTAAACTCTGGAGTTACAGATTTGTGTTGAATATCTTAACGTAGTTGAAACATGCTTGACAATGAACTTATCTTTGGTCTTATTTAGATTTCTGTGCATAATACACGTCTACGATTTGATATTTACTTGAAATACTTATTCGTTTAGGGATATAAAACCAGATAACCTAATATTGGACAAAAATGGTCATCTGAAGCTTTCCGACTTTGGCTTGTGTAAGCCCCTGCATAACAAATATTCTTCAATCCTTTTGGAAGATGAGGACTTGTCAATTCAGGAGTCTCCAAGTGAGCATGATGGCGACTCAGAAACTAGTAGACCTCCTTGGTTAATGCCAAAAGAACAGTTACAACAATGGAAGCGTAACCGCCGAGCCTTGGTATTCACTCCCAACTTTACTTTTGTCTCTTAGTTGCTTAGTTGCAATGTCTAGTTTAATGACTTAAGTTTGACCCTTGTTTTATTTATCCACCAGTCATGCATTGATCCAATTTATGCAATGGCAATGTAACATAATTTGCAGGCATATTCTACTGTTGGGACACTGGATTATATGGCACCTGAGGTTTTGTTGAAAAAAGGATATGGAGTAGAGTGCGACTGGTGGTCACTGGGGGCTATCATGTACGAGATGCTAGTGGGCTATCCTCCCTTCTGTTCCGATGATCCAAGAATTGCATGCCGTAAGGTACCCAAATGGTCATTCTGTTAATTGAGCCCTGGGAGGGGTGAGGATAATGAAAATTAAATTTATGATTCTTAGCTCAATTGACATTGACACTTAGTTTATTTGGAATTTCTGAATATTAATGTCTTGCTGGCCTTTTTGTGAAATACATAATACTTTCCTAAATTGGTCAAGATTCTTACTGTTATTTTCAATTTATGATAGGGATAAAATGAATTAAGGACGTTATGTGACCCTTGAGTTATATCTTATTTAGTGTTGCTAACTTTCGTTGAATACTTCATTTTTTTCCCCTTATCAGATAATAAATTGGAGGACTTGCTTGAAGTTCCCTGAAGAACCAAAAATATCAGATGAGGCAAAGGATCTCATCTGTCATTTATTATGCGATGTAGATACAAGGTTAGGGACCCGAGGAGTGGAAGAAATAAAGGTATATCTGCATTTATTAGCAATTCCCATACATGATCTGTGGTGGGGAGTTTATTTATCACTTTATTAAATAAGTGCCCAGTTCCAGAGTTTTAAGATGCTCATAACTATTAGGACGAGATTCCTTGTAATGACAAAGGTTTTACTCTGGATTAGCATTAATGCATTTATTATCTAAAACCTTATATATAATTACCAATATGTTTTCAGGCACATCCATGGTTTAGAGGCGTCCAATGGGACCAGCTTTATGAGATGGAAGCTGTGTACAAGCCAAGAGTAAATGGAGAATTAGACACACAGAACTTTGAGAAGTTTGCTGAAGTGAGTATTTCAGTTATTGCGTAATAGCTTTTTGGATAAAAAATTGGAGAAAGTTAATGGCGTTACTGAAGAGGTTCAGCTGAATTTTGATAACCATCTTTAACGACCCCAGGAATTGGGCAATCCCTGGACCTGTTTTTGCACCACCTCTTTGAGCCTAGAACTTATAGTATGAGATTGTAGATTGCAAACTGGACTTACTGTTCTGCTCCAGAAAAAGAAAAAAGTGAATACCATCTTGCACCTTTTTTTTACCTTTGTGCCCCCTTACCTAGCCTGCTCCTTTCTTGGTTTCTCTCTTCCACATTGGGACTTTGGTTTGAGAACATGATTATTTTTTACCAAGTTAGAAAGGCTCTTGCCATTTCCTTACATTACTCTAGTACCTCATTTCCAGATACCTGCAGAAGTTGTCAGAGTTGCTATTACCATTTGTCAGTTGATATTGACATCTGAGTCATATGAAGCGTCTGACATTGTGGCATGTTTTGTTTCTCAACAGGTGGGAGATGCACCATCAACAGGACCAATAGTAGGACCTTGGCGGAAGGTTGCTTTTCTATTTTAAGTTTTGTGGTCTGATGTTATCATGGAAAACGAAATTTTACATTGATATGTCTCGTTTCCTTAAATGAAAAGGGAATAAGGGTTCATATTTGATGCAGTTGGGATCATGAATTTGGAGCAAAATTTAAACAATTTGCAGGATAAGCATGACTGTGTTTTGATTTTGGAATGGTATCTTGTTTATTGTTGCAGATGTTGACATCAAAAGATGCCAATTTCATTGGATTTACTTTCAAGAAGTCTGACGCCCTAAAATCTCTTGGCACTTCAGGTATGCTACTTGTTGTTTGTGTGGGTGTTGTGCCATCATAAATCGGGCTTGAAGCTCTCACCTTACCAACTTGCCACAGCTGATGGCTGTTGGTCATGGCTACTACCAATTCCTGACAAAGAAATGATTGTTTCTGATTCATGGTCTTCATATCTCATTGTTCGACTGTGAAAATGTGTTTTATTATGAAATGTTGCTGTGAAAATTCGAGGAGAGCTATTAACAAGCTACTTCCTGACTGCCTGAGACATTGAAACAGAAAGAAGCTGGAAAAGTACTTGTCCTTAGTATATTAAAAAAAAAAAAAACTATTTTGGGCCCTCACTTTATCGAATGAACTCTCTCCTAAATCCCTAGCATTTTAGCTGGTGTCTTGCATGATATTTATTCTGTCATTGTCATGAAAAATGACGTGTTTTACTATCCAGTGAAGTGAATTTAAGTTAGCAACTGAACTATGACTTGCTGTTTTCATCCTAATTAAATGATCAGTTTGTGAATTTAGCCGTCATAAATGTTTACTATCATCACAAACTTGAGTTATGAATCAGTAAAGTAACATTTTCTTGTGCATTTTCTCTTACAAATTCTTGTATCCATTTATAATTTTCTCATCATGGAAAGTTCCTGTTTGTTATGTAGGTGTAGTAACAAGGTCAAGTGCATCTTCAAAGCCTCCATCCTTAGTCTCATTATTTGGTATGGTGACCTTTCTGGTTCTACATTTACATAACAAGTGCCTTTTTTCTTTGTTTATTTTTGAAATGGGATTTGGTTGATCATCAATTCTGTGCCTTCATATGGTGATGAGAGACTGATAAGAAAAAAAAAATCATCTTGGTTGCTTTTAAATGGAAACCATATGATTCCAACCTAAAATTCAATTGCAGAAGGAATGCAGTTGAATGCAAAATTGCTCCTGTGTTGATGACTAAGTTCTAGGGTGTTCTGTACTGTCTATAACACAGCATTCACACTTTTTATGGATAATTTGCATTGCTATTTCAAATAGCTTACCTGAACTCAAATTTTCATGCCCTTACCAATTTCTCTGTCTGTATGATTTTGTGTTTGTCTGTGTAGCTACTAGGTTTTCATATGTTCTGAAAGATGCTTGTCATCATGAGCGTATAAACATTCTGGGAGCGGAAAAGTTTTCCTGATATTGCCAATTTGTCTTGGTCTTCCGTAATGATTTAGATCAACTTTTCTAGTAGTGTAGGAGGAAACTGTTAAGGAAGCAATGGTTACTCATGGTAAGAGTGAGCTTAACAGAATGCTGCAAAACGGGAGTCTGATATATCTAATCATATTGGATTTTTGCCAAAAAGTTGCCCGTGATTTTTATAGCAATCATTCCTCCTACAATTCTGCTTTTAAAAAAGCGATGATTTCCTTCCATTACCTTACTCAAATTTTCTTTAAACAATTTTCTTCATGCCAGCTATCCATTTAAATGAGAATTGGACGTTTAATTCCTTGTGTTAATTGTTGTGAGAGTGCAGCATTGATCTGTCTGTGTTGTCTTACTCCATAGTTGCTTAGAAGAAGCTTCCGAGTAGCTACTGTATTAAGTCTCTAAAGGCAGGTACTTTACACGACTCATGCAGGGAAGGTAGACCTCCAAGAGACAATAGCAGAAGATGAACCAAAACAAGAATGATAAAAAGTTTTTTCTCCTTGTGCCCTCTACAAGCATCTTGTTTTAGGAGTTATTCTTGTAGCTCGACAGCTAATTGCTTTACGAAGAAGAGAATAAATACTCAGCTAAAGAGCTGATACGATTTTTAGATGTGCCTTTTTGTTCTTCCCCTCCCTGATGTGTAAATACGAATGCTAATGTACAGCCTTAAAAGTATTATATCAAGTTTAATTCCGTCAATGCTACCATGGCGAAATTTGATTTTCAAATAAATGGTTAAAAATAGAAGGCTACTTGTATGTTGGTCTTGCTCCTAAAGCTGATGTCAACAGGGATTAGTATTGCTTCATTTGCAATTTTAAAAAAAGAGATGTTTAACAAAGTTTTCTTGTAGGCACTGGTTCCATAACAAAAAAGGGGTAATGGAATCCTTTTCTGTTCATATTCTTTCTAGATTATATTGGAAGGCGGTAACAGTACCCAGAATCTGAAGCGTAACCCTGAAAATCAAGAACAGAAACGGAGAATATAAAAGCTCAGCCTGGGCTAGATTACATCTGAGATGGATTATTGTCTTTGCACCCTCGAGAAAAAGCTGAACAGGTGATGGGGAGTTATGATAATGGGATAGATATTTTAGCCGTTCATAGTCCTTCATACATCAAAGGGATGAGATACGCTCACCGATATTTATCGAGTGTGTGCTTGAAAGGTGAAAGAGGGAAGATTTTCCTTTTCTTTCTAGAGAAAACTTCACGTCATAGATAGATGATGTACACCACTAGCCGCAAAGGCAGCAAGGCAGAGTCAAGGCAGGATTATTCCATTCCATTCCAAAGGAAAAGAGGGGTTCATATTCGTAATCATGTCCTCATTTTCATGCCCCAGTCCCAACTCCCAACCCCACCAATGCGTAGACGTAATCAACTTCTTTAATAATTTCTCAACTTGGTAATAAATAAGCATTCCTCAGTAACAGTTCAAATGCGGTTGGGTGCAACTGCAGCCCTCATGGCATCAACCTAACATGATGCATGATGATGCTCACCGCTCCCATACCATGCCTGGTGGTAAGCTGGTATGGTACGTAGCACAGACTTAAAGAAAAAGACACTGCATCTGACGGTTAATCGATGAGTAGTATTTATTATTAGGGATAATATTGGAAACCTCCTCTGAGGTTTGTTTTAATATCACTTAGTACCTCTGTGATTTTAAAAATATCAATTACTTCCCTTATTGTTATTCGTATAATAAAATCATTAAAATTTCTAAACTTCCCTTTTGCTCTTTGTGCTAAACAATAATACTTTGAAACCACTTTTTTTTTTCACTCCATTAAAAACTACCACCTAAAAATAATCTTAAATACTGCTACCACGTCGCAAAGTCATAACTGCTAAAAGTATAAATTTGAAAAACAGAAAAGATACTTGTAAAAAAATACATTAGCACCGGTTCAACTTTATATGATCAAAAGTATGAACCCTATTTCTTTTAATCTCTTATCAATCCATGACCCAAGTCTTGAAGTTGTACTAAATTGCTATAAAAATCAAATCAAAATAATTAAAGAAATCGTACTTCATTTTACCACAATCACTTAAAAGAAGAAGATAAACAAAATTCAGTTTACAATAAGTTACAAAAAGAAAAAAGAAGTAGTCATTCAAACAAATGGACAAGATAGAATGTTAGAGAAAAGGGTAAGAGAAGAGAGTGACTTATATTTCTTCTTCTTTAAGTTTTTGAGCTTCATTTATTTGATATGTATGTATGAAGGCAAGGGTCTCTATAGTCATTTTGCAATTATCAGGAGGGGTAAGTGATATTTTTAAAACTTCAAGAGTGTTAAATGCTATTAGTAAAAATCACAAGAGAGGCTTCTAATATTATCACTATTTTCTCCAATCCTATAGCAAAAGAATTGATAATATCTACAATCATAACCTTTGTACAAATTTTAGGTGTGAATTGTAAAATCCATTCATAAATTTGAAGTGCATCTTTGATAAGTAAATCTCTTGTACTCCACCACTCTTTTATATTTGACTAAACTAATAAATATACTCTTGAACTATTATTAAGATTATAGCACCATCCACTCTACAATCTCTCTCTGTGCGTCTCTTTTTGTTTCTGTAACCACTAACCACTGATCACTGCTGTTAGTCATCTTTGCCAAAGCACACCGATCTTAAAACTTTGAAAATCTTGGCAATCCAAGATTCCAACCTACGGTTGCATAGTCTATTCCCCTTTCCTTGAAATAGGCAAATTAGTGAGTTTTACTGTAGTTTTGTTTTGGTATAAGGGTTGGGCTCAATGTTCTTGACAAAATTATTGGGTTAGGGATCAATTGGTCGGATCAATCAGACCGTTCTCAAAAATCCACTGACGTCAAATTGATTTCATAATTATTTTATATTTTTATAAGTTTCAAAAATATTAAAATTAAGTTCTTGGTTATATTTAACTAACCATACAAAATAGTTCAAAAATATTAGACTTGCAATCAAATATACACCCAAAAATTATGTATAAAATGTAAATTCATGACTAAAATATGTCAATTTTGCAAAACTACTTGAAAAACTAAATTAAGAAAAATTAATGCAAATTGGAATCATTGATACTAAATTGATAAAATGATAGAAATGAAAATTTATTTATTTAGATATCATTTAGAAAAACGAGTGATTTTGATATTTAAACTAAATGGGTGGCAATTTTTTATTCCTATTAATAAATGAAAATTTTACAATTTAGGTAACTCAAATTATATTTGGAGAAAATAAGAAAAAAAAGTTTGAGAAGTGGGTCAACCAGTCGAATCAGGTCATTGGTTTGGCTCGTTTGACAGTTTTGATTGGGTTTTGACCAAAACAGTTTTATGCTACAAAACCAACTCGAGAAGAAGGCTGGTTCATGATTGAATCGGCCGATCCAGCTCGAGTCTAACAACACTAGTTGGGCTAGTGCTATATATTCATGACAGAACATGTCCGTATAGATTGATCATTTTTTCACAAACAAGTTTTTTAAATGTGATACTACAATAACACACTTCGAAAAGCATTTTAAAAAACACCTAATTCATACAAATTTCAAATACAACTAACAAAATAAATAAGTAAATAAATAAAACTCTATCGCCTCTATCCTTTTTCACCCACCACCACCCCTCCCCTCCTCCATCGCCACCGCCACCGCCATCTCTCTCTTTTCCCTTTCTCTCCCTTCCCTCCCTCCCTCTTTCTCTCCATCCCTCCCCTCCTTCCTTTTCTTCTTTCTCCCCCATTTTGGTTGTGCTTAGGGTGACTAGATTTCGACGTGAACTAGAGAGAGAAAGAGGGAGGGGGTTGCGGAGGAGAGGAAAAGGAAGAGGAAGAAGGAAGGAGGGGGAACAAGAAGGAGAAGAGAGCAGAGAGAAGGGGAGGGCGGTGGTGATGGTGCTGCGGAAGAGGGAGGAGAGGAGAGGGTGATGGGTGGTGAAGTTTTTTTTAAAAAAAAAATTTTTAAAAATACCTCACTAAAATTTTAAATCTTAAAAATGCCTTAAATACATTCTCAAGAACGCCCCAAAAACATCTAACCATTTATAGTATAAGTTTTTTTCTAGACGCATTGCTACAATTAGAGTGTTTGGATACTGAACTATTTCATATAATATTTTGTATGTATTATAAACACATTTTCTAACTCACCTTTTTATATTTCTAACTACCTTTTTATCTCACATACATTTCATTACAAAAAGCGTTACAATAATTATTTTAAATAATACTCTATCCAAACACAATATTTTTGAAAATACCAAACATACCCCTAAAAATACATGACCCGGACGGAGCCAATTTGAAGAGTAGGATAAACGAAGGGTGGCTTCACAAGTGTTTCGGGCATACTAGTCAGCTTGGTTAATATACAAGCCATAGGATTTCTGAGAGTGCTAATACGATCATATTGACCCCCATTTGGCTCAAGTTATTATTAGAGCCCAAGACATCCTCGAAAACCAGACATGTTAATTGTCGAACAATTCCTTCAAGGGGAAAAAAATATTTTGTCGAACATTTAAGTTCTCGGTACAAGATTACTTGTCAAGAATTGTACGATTAGGTCGTGCTGACAAAATTAAAATTAATCCGGGACGGCGACGGTTCAAATGTTGTGCTGCTGCGCAGTCAATCCTCCTGCTGGTGACCCAAGATATTTGTGAGCTGAGAGTCTAGATATTTTTTGGGGTGGAACAGTGAATTTAGCCGTACGAGAAAGAAAAATATCTTGCATCTGACCCTTGTCCTTCCTTTTTCCAATTTTCCATCCTCCTCCCCTGCCTGGCTTCCTGGCTACTCACTCATTCCCCGAATTCGCGGCTGACGTGGACATCAACTTCGGCTGGACAAGTGTAAAAGTGCGACAACTGGGCTACTCTTTTTGGGTCCCAAATTCCTCTTTCTTTCCATCAACAAAAACCGACCCATTGGTTTGTTCATGATACCAGTGAATATATAGTAAATCGTTCCAGAAACCAACCTAATCCAGAGAACGCCTTCTTTTACATGATTTTTTTTTCCTTTTTCGTTTTCTAAGTCTGGTGCTACGAGTGAACAATTCTGGGGATTTGTCTCTTTTGTTTTCCTAATTTTGGGTGCGGATTCCAGAAAGATATCTATAGGAACATGCAAAGCTTAAATGGTTCTTCATCAAGGCCAGAAATGGACCGAACGGGGTCGCTATTGTCGGAGCTGAGCGTTGAAAAAGAAAAACATCCCTCGAATTCTGATGATACAACCGCAACTTTGCTGGTATTTACCTCTTCTTCCTTTTTTTTTTTTGTACTTGAGTTTTCAGGTATAATTTCTGGAGAAGTATGTAGCTTCCTTTCTGGTATCTTGGGCATGAGGGATAGTTGGGTCTAGTTTATTCAGCTCATTTCTTGAACAATTTTTTTTTTGGGGTGCTTTTCCATGGATTTTTACACACTTTAGCTGCTATTGCCTTTTTTCCTTAATTCCTTTGTCATCTGTAATTATTTTTCAAGATTTAGTTGTCAGTTGAAGGATTCTATCTGTTTGGTGATCCAAAATCAAGCTGGTGGTATCTAATTTGTCATACGCTCATAGGTAAAAGAATCTATTTTGGGAGGTTTCAAAAGGCGGTGGAGTTTCTCTACTTCTACCTTGTTTTTGGGGTTACTAGTCTAAGTGACTTCTTCGATCAGCAGAATAAAGATTATGAATTAAAGAGACAAGAAACAAGAAATTAATTTTTGAACGGATTGGAGCTGATGAGCCTTTAGTTTAAATTCCTATTTTGTTCTGATTCAGTTTATTGCATTCAGGAATCTCAAGAAACAGAATCAGAATCCACACAGTGGACAGACGAGAAACACAGCTCGTATCTTAATTCGATGGAGGCCTCATTTGTTAACCAGTTGTATGATTCGTTGGATACATTGGGTGGTTTCTCCCAACAAGAATCCTTGTCAGAACCTAAAAACTGGGGGCAAATGAATGATGGTGTTGCTACTCCTTCTGGCCAGGTTTGATCAAATAACTCGTTAATGATTGCTAGCTGCATTAGCAGTTCGGAATATCTACGTTATTCTTTGAAATGTGATCATTGACATTGCTTTTTTTTTTTTTTTTGGTCTTAAAAATTAGTTCAAGGTTTTCAAAGATGGCTCTTGGGCAAGAGTCAATTTCAGCAATTACAGGAGAGAAATGGCACGACCAAAGCAAGCACAGAAATCTGACCCTGTTTTGGCAAATCCCTGGATTCAACATTACAGGTCCTCGTGCAGGCACCAGACCAGAACCTTCCAAGGACAAGCTCCTGTATCTACTACTGCCAATCCAACTGCGTTTCCGTTTGGCTGCCAAGATTCTATGGGCAGCAATACAGGTATATTATCATCTTAGTTTGGTCCAGTTTACAAAAGCTCTAACTCCTTCACAGTGAGTGCTGCTACACTGCTGCTATTTTGTTTACATTGAATAGAGTTTACATCCTCTTTTGTTATTAGAGACTGATTCCATTTTGTTTGCTAACTGGCACGGTCAAGGTTAATGTGTCAAAAACAGAAGTTTAACTTCACTATATCAGAAACCATTTTTGGAGGTGGAAAGTTGAATGCCAAAATTGCTATATTTATTCAAAATTAAAAAGATATCTTGCTACTTTCAACAGGCTTCAAGAAAATATGGAAGTTGACTTCAGAAGTGTCAGACTTCTTGGAGATGTGCTCCTTGAGCTTCAAATTAGAGATATGTGGTTTAAGAATGATTATGTAATAAAAAAAAAAAAAAGAGAGAGAGATGCTATTGGTAATTTGGTATGAGATTTGTTTATCCACTTGATAACCAAAGGACGAATTGTAGTTGCTTGTTTCAACTATATCTGCCAACTTAGACAGTCTGTGATTGTGTGTTGTTTTCAGAGATGACTGATCAAAACTTTGCTGACGAGGATTCTGAAGAAGAGAAGAAAAGCAGAAAACGCCGCCAAAAATGCAGAAAAAAGTCAGCAGCCACTGCTTCATCCAATGATCAAGTACATCCCATACTAAAGTCTTGCAAGATGAAAATAAAAAATCAGATTTTCTGACAACTATAAAGGTCTATAAATTCATTGTGCAGGTCGTACCTCATGGAAAGTTATCTCTTATAGATGATCATTCCAAGGTTCATAGTTCCCAAAAAGAGTAGGGACTTGGATAGAGAACGCACAATCAACTACGAGAATTGACATTTTTGTGATTGTAATTTACAACTCGTATTTTTCAGTTGATTCTAATTAGTAGTTTGACTACAGATGTAAACCTCCTCAAACCCAGTGCTGAGGAGAGAAGGAAGATTGTCAAACCAGAATGGCATGAGGCTTAGCCTGAGTTCTACATAAAGGACTAGAGTAGAGGGACGTTAAGGAGATGCAAGGGCCATGGATCATTCTGACACTGCCACAAATCAAAACAAGCCCCTGAAGACTCTCCATAAGATTTAAGCCCGTCTTTGCATAGAATCATGAACTACAATTTTATGGTGCTATGATGTCTGACATAACTTCATTTATTTATTGTTTGATTAATTTCATTCAGCTGCTTTGACGTTTTAGTGTATTATGCTTGCCTTTTGTCTTTGTAAAATCAGAAGAAGAAATATTGTACAGATTTTTGTCAAATATCTCTTCAGGCTTTGTGATGTTCTCTGTTTTAGTTGAGAGTGCCTTTTGTATAGAGATAATTAAGAGCGCAGGTATATCGCCAACTTTCTATAAAACTTGACAGTGAAATTATTCTAAATAATATTTCGCTTGCATTATAAATACATTTTCCAACCCACCTTCTTTTATATTCCCAACTATCTTTTTATTTCACATACATCACATCATAAAAAGTGTTACAGTAATTATTTCAAATAATATTCTATCCAAACACTCCCAATTGGGTTTGTTTGGATACCATTATTATTCCAAATACGTAATATTTTGCTTGCATCATAAATACATTTTCCAACTCACCTTTTTATATTTTCAACCAATTTTTTATCTCACATACATCACATCACAAAAAAATGCTACAGTAATTATTCCAAATAACACTCTATCCAAATATTAACTCCAAATAATATTTGTAGGATTCTGACAGTGTAATAATTTTTTTTTTTTTACGTTAACATCTATCTATGGATGTATGTCACCACATATATATGATTTAAATTTCAAAATTAAATTCATGTTATGTAGCATTGATCTAAACTTGTTAGTGTAGACAAAATTGTATGCTAAAAGTGTATAAAAAAAACATGCTCATTTTTGTATTGTTGCTACATGCATTGGTACAAAATGGTCGAATAGGAGTCTAACCGATTTTCTTAAAATTCACTATGTGAAGAACCTGTACAAGGAAATGATAGTGGAGTAGCAACCTCTATCAAAGACTTAGTAGCAGTAAGGTCACCTACTAAAATCTGACTTGTTCTGCAACTTCCTATCGTATTCCTAATAAAACAATTAATATCAAACTAATAACAAGTAGAGAACACTAATGCCTATTTTAGCTACAAGTATCTTGACTAGAAAAACATAGCTAGTGATCACTTTAAAAGCCATGCTCATTATCCATTTACATTAACAGTTTAAAGCGTAAAAAAATTTTGAATAAAGAAAAAGAAAAAAATTTCACAGACTTCACAGGATACTAATTCAAATTACATCGGTTCGATCCGTTCTGGACAAACCTTATCCCTAATAAACAAAACCAACCTACAAACAATTTTCATTTTTGCCATGGATGCTGGTCCTTTTTTTTTTTTTTTTTTTTTTTTTAATGTTACTATTGTGTATGATGATTTTTCCAGAGAAATATGACCAAACCAAGCCTTACCCACCGCTGTCTGAAAAGTTGCCCACTTTCCCAGCGGGTCAGCGGCCCAACCCAACACACGATTGTATCGCAAAATTTGCCGATTGCTTTCTCCCCCTTTCTTGCTTGCGTTTCCTCCCTTTCTGCTTCTGCATCATAGAATTTTCTCTTCAAATTTTTCTTCCCTATTTTTTTCTTCTGAATTTTCGATTTTGACAGTAAATACTTGCCGAAATTGACTACATATTTTTGTTCTTCATGTTTAATTACATTAGGTCAAGTATATCGAAATCGATGAAGGCGACCGATTTAGCTAGGTTTTTCAGTTGCTGAATATTATGCCATAAAATTGAAACAATGCCGTGGTCTGGGATGACGACGAAGGCGGTAGGGCGGTGTTTGGCAACCCGTCGAGATGTATCTCGACGATTTATAAGACGCGGATATTCCAAAACTAGTGCGGGATTGGGGAATTTGTTTCAGATTCGAGGATTCAACAGCTTTGCTGGCTTTAATCCATATTCTCCAGCTAATAATCGGACGATTTCCGGTTCGTATCAACACAGCAATGCGTGTTTAGGATTTAGGAGCTTGTGCAATTGTGGTCATTGCAATGGCGTCAGTCTTTCGCAAAGGAGAGGATTTTTGGGGTGTGGTGATGGTGAAGAAGGGAGTATGTTATCCAAAGTCTATGAAGAACGCCGCGTTTTAGGGTAAGGTTTTGATTCTTTTTCATCTTTGATCTTCTTCTCTCTCACCCCCTTTTTTCTTCCATCTTATTTGTTTGGTTATGCTGAAATGCGGTTAAACTCTTGATTGATTTGTTAGCTGTGTCTTAGTTCGTTAGTGAAGCTCAGTTGTTTGAGAAAGATTGTTCATTTTATTTTAGCTGCGGTAGACCTTAGCATCACAGAGCGGTTATGTAACGGGGCAGTTCTGATCATCTAAAGTGGTGTAGATTTCATTTCTGCCTTAGATATTCGTGTTGCGTTTTTTCATGCTATAACTATCACATTAATTTCGGCATTTTTATCATTTTTCGGATAATTGGCTGCCATAAAGTTTTGAGGTTTCATGTTAGATTTAGTTTCGTCATGCTTTCATCTATCCTGTGGTTGATCCTGTACTTTGTGATATTATCAAACCCGGCACTTCCTGAGTTTTAGGAGAGCGTGTCCCCCCCCCAACAAAAACAAAAAACAATAAAAAGTGACTTTTTCATCTAGTTTTACATAAGTTGCATCCTGTGAGCTGAGCAAAAGTAAATTCATTATGGTGGAAGAAGGACAATGACTGAGACGTACAGCCTATTCTTATGGAATGGGCTTTGATTGGCTTGCAGCATTATGCTGTTCATTCAAATTCTTACGAGTGCTATTACAGTTTTTTTCCATCTTCATATATCCTTATGTCCTAACTGTCTAGTTGCAATGCATTGAATTTTTTTCCATTTCATGCATTTGTTTTTCTTTTATGTCATTATGTCAGAATTTGATCTTGCCACATTTTTCTTACGAGGATCATATGATTTGTGCACTGACTTGTATTTTCTAAATACTGTTAGATACTCTCCAGAGCAGTTATTTGCTGTTGTTGCTGCTGTTGACTTGTATGGAGATTTCCTTCCATGGTGTCACCGATCAGAAATAGTTCGGCGCAATCCAGATGGATCTTTTGATGCAGAGCTAGAAATTGGTTTTAAGTTTCTTGTTGAAAGTTATATGTCCCATGTTGAGTTGACCAAGCCAAGATATATAAAGGTATGAAAATTTCTTATAGTGAATGTCTTGGTTTTGGAAGTTTCAGTTTTCGGTATGCCTTATTCTATTGTTAACAGGTACAGACATAAGTTCTTACTGTTCTTGTATTGGAGATATTTTGGTATTCCCATTTATGGAACTGGTCTGGTACGACACATTAGTGATTGACATGAGTGGAATAATCTAAGTTAGCTGGGATCATAGTGGCTTGTGAAATGGCCTTTGGTCCCTTTACCCTCATGAAACATTGATAAATAGGATGCAGGTCATCTTCAAAATGTTCAAAGTGTAGTGTCAGTGTGACTGTTATAATTACTTATATACTGTCCTGAACTGGAGATTTCAACTTGTGAAAAGCAGCTCCGTATAAATTACTCTAAAATCTAAATATTTTCTTGACCTCATATCAACAGTAGGCTGTATGGCATCTTAAATACATCTTTCATTGTCATCTAATCCAAAACAAGGAAAAAAGTCAACCATAATGTTAAGCCGAGGCTAATTTGTCAAATGGGGTGCAACGAGTTCTATGATTGGCTTTTGGTTTAGAAGTTTGCTGCTTCTATTATGTTTTGCTTTGCATGTCTTAGGAATTTTTACTGTACTTTGTGATGTTCATCGTGTCCTGAGCATCTTTTCAGACTTTCAGTTGATGAGATTGTAACATCTCGTTCATTTTACTTGCAGACTACTGCATCTCAAAGTGCTCTTTTCGATCATCTGATAAACATCTGGCAATTCAATCCCGGGCCTGTTCCAGGAACTTGTAACCTTTATTTCTTGGTTGATTTTAAGTTTCAATCTCCATTTTATCGACAGGTATGCTTCCTTTATGGAGTTAACTGCTCTTGGCAAGATTGAAATTACATGTGAAACTTTGGAGGAGTTTATCTTCACATTGGTTTAAATTATGTCCATAAAATCTGGGTTTGGTATCTGGTTAGTTTCCATGGTTGTTCTTGATAATCCGTGTTTAATGAGTATTGATCGAGAAATTTTACGGGTGCAATGACACTAAAACTTTCAAAACAAGCAATTTTTCTTTGAACATTTGTGTTATTCAGTAATTAAAGGAGATATTGCTCTAAAGAAGTTGCAGAAATTCATGACTTATATCATAAGCTGGAGGTTTGAGTTTGGTATACTTTTTCTTATTTTCCTTCTGCTTGACAGATGGCAAACATGTTCTTTAAGGAGGTGGTGTCTCGACTAGTTGGTTCCTTTAATGACCGTTGCCGTTTGATATATGGACCTGGGGTCCAAGTTCTTGAAAATTCTTATGAACAGAGGGCCTGAGAGTGTCCATTTACTCCAAACTCAGCCCAAAATGATGATGCTCTCTGCGTTTTAAGCATATGACAACCTGTGCCTTTTCTTTGGTCTGGCGGGTAAAATTCGAAGGATGGGAAAGGTGTTAATTGGACCTGGTACTTTTGCCTCTTGTTCAATTAAACTAGCCAACTTGCTCATATGACATCGGGGTATAGGGTAATTATCTGAACTGTGCCATTTGTTATAGACATGCATCAGATTAATTCTTGAACGCAGTTGTATCTGGTTGATCTTAACTTAGTTGTCATTGCTTCAGCTAGAGGATTTCCCGTCCGCTTTCTGTTATTAGTCTCTTTGTTGTGCAGCCAAGCAAAAGGAGACGAGAGAATTCTGGCCCTTTTTTTTTTTTTTTTTTTTTTTAAACTTTTGTGCCATCTGTTTGTACTTACCATTGAATTGTAGGTTTCCAATCAGAAACGAGTTCATTCTCCTTTTTTACCTCGTTAACACAGAAACGAACACCTGTGGATTTTGGTATGGGCCTAATAACGACTTAAAAATGACTGTGGCTTGCCTATTCATAGCGAGCCCAAGACACTGTGTTTCAGCGTACCCAGGGAGTAGCCCTTCATAGCATCGTACCACCAATTGTTTTTCAAAGTCCAGCGTCGATGTCCAGGACTATGGTCGACTAGGGGCTTGGTCAGGGATATAGAAAGCATCTTGTCTTGTCTCGTTCGTAAAATGGAGGGATTGGGCCTGCAGAAGTGCAGAAGCAAATGAATAACTTGCAAATCATTAACCAGTAAATATTTCAAAAAATTTGTACACATGGTGATCCACTGTGCCGAGTAAAGAGTTGTTTTGATGAGATTTTTTCTCTTTTTCTTTTTTGGGTTTCTTTAGAACATAATGTTGGACCTGAGATTACTGAAGTCCACATATAGATCTTGCAAAGCAAATTTTTAAGCTAAATTAGTTTGTGATAGCCTAAGATAAAAATCTCCATTGCGAAGATTTCAATCCCATTTTTGTACGTCTGATAGACAATTCTTCTTTACTGGATGTGTAGGGAAGATCAATTGGGAGCTCTTGTTTTCGCAACCGCTCCTCGATATACATCCGGCGAAGAAAATTCGAATGATATCGATTTTGAGAAGAAAATCTAGCCTAATTATCAACTCTGTCTCAAAATCTGACCCGTTTCTAACCTGTCAACCATTACTTTTCTACAGTCAAATCCCTTTTTATTTAGAGGAAGCGGAATAACATCTTTACACGCTCATAGTTTTGTTTTCTAGACACGTTTACATTTGGCCTAAAGAGTTTAAAAATTCAAAAAATGGGATGGTGTAAATTTGATAGAATAAAGGTCAAAAAGGGATGGCGAAAGCTATTTATTAAAGCCCTTGTTTTTTTTTCTTTTTCTTTTTGGAACAACCAAAAGAAGAAAAGGACAAGGTAATAAAGAAGCTAAATGATTGTGAATTAAGGTTAGGAGGGATTATGCCAGCTTCCAAATTGTAGCAGTTGCATGGTATTTTCGCAACAAGACTTGATCTGGCATTTGGACCCCTCATCTAATCCCACAACCAATACATAATTTGAGAAAGCTAATTCATGAACATGAACGGATGGCTTGGAAGATTGGTGATGTGTGTCCATTTTGACTACAGACTATTCCTCCATCAATAAAGTGGGAAGTATAAGATCCGTCAAGATCAATTCATCCCTTCATCTTCATGGCCTATTTTCATCCATCTTTGTAGATTTTCCAGTCTCCAGATTCCCCATCTTACCAGTAAAACACGCTATATCCAATAATTCATTCGCTTTAGGATATCCCTATTCCCTCCAGCTGGAAATAGGGAGTGTGGCCACCCACTAAATCTGTTCTCTGATTGGAGAATTGGGGTTGATGGGATCTTGATATCAACTACTTCTCCATCTCGACCACGAATTTTTATTCCTCCCCCTTTCTTCTTATTTCGCTTTTGCATAATATGAACATCAAATGAGTATCTTTTTCTCCTTTGATAGATCAATCATCATCATTGGTAATCAAGAGTCCATATCCACCGTACTTCATTGCGACAATAAAAGCATCTCATCATCGTGAGACAAAGATTTCTTTATTCACTGTCTCCTTTTTTGAATTTTTCTATGATGACTATCCTCTCTCTATATCATAGCTGGCCGCTGTAAAGGAAGAATTACGAGTAATAACATAAAATTATGATGTCGAATAACTTTCATATTTGTTGTTAAGATAATGCAGCACTAAAATCCATTTGGATCACTCCTCTACTTACGCGGTTAGTACGTTCATCGTAATTAGGGTAGTAGTTTGGTTTTATGATGACACAAGGGTCAAAAGAGACAAAGGGGAAATCAAGTGGTAAATTTTATTGATATTCAGAAAATCTTGGATTTCATATGCCATAGTTAAGACCAGTTTTTGATGTTGAATTTTTTTTTTACTAAGTGCTCGGTGGGCACTCGTTAGTATATCAAAATCACACCCAACTTAGCATGTGAATACATGCAATCACAATTCTTGCACCCTCATTTTCTCAAATTAACTATATTTTTCGAATGTAAAATATAAGGCCCCTTTTAACAAATAGGCACCGCTTAGCCAAAAGATTGATGCTTTAAATAAATGGTGCTAATTCAGTCTTGTCCTATCACAGGTGCATTTTAGAATGTTGACTATTATTGAATTTTCATTTTCTAAAACAGAAAAATATAAGGAAAAGCTTGACGTGTGTATTTATCTTCCATAATAGAATAAACGACAAATATAAGAAGGAAGAAACTGATTATTCGCACCCTTGTCGACATTGAATTCTATTGATGATGCAAATACTTTGTAAAAATCTCTTGGCTTGAGAAAATGACATATAATTCAGGAAGAAGATGCATGCATTCATCCAATCAAACTACCATTGAAGAAGACATGCATGCAAGGAGAGCCGCCATTTACAAGTTGCTGTCGAGGATAGGAATGGAGCGCCAAGAGCTTGAAAATGATCCAGATAAAGATTCAAGACGAAGTCTGTAGTATTCAGACAAGTTGAGATATACATTAGTCACTCTCCATTTCATACTATTCAACATGATTTATGGTGGTTAAGGCTTCAGAACGTAGAGTTTAGAGGTTATAGGTTTTAATCCTTCTATCCCCTCTCCGTTTCTTAAATCACACCTCTTCCTTCCTAGAAATTTTATTTTAGAAAAAATGATTTATGGTGATTGGACTTTGGAAGCACAAATAGTTCTTCCCCTCAACTGTCTGAACTCTGAAATATATCGTTTCACAGGTGACATAGAAAGATGGATCAATAGTGGAAGTAGAGCAGCGAAGGAATCAATTTCTATTGGAACATGTCTACAGTATGCCGATTCTGAAGGCAAATGGAATCAAAATTTCTAGCGGAAAATGTCTACACCAAGAATAGAAGAATATATTGGTGTTTTCTTTTCCCGTTCTTCGAAATCACAAGGAAAAAAAATTGAAATATGAAAAAAAGGATAAATTACCTTTTACCCCCTATGATTTGGTACTTTATTACATAATCTCCCTATGGTTTAAAAACTTATATATAAACCCCTGATGATTTGGGTTAAAGTGTCATCATTAGTTTTTTCATTAAAACTAACGGTCAAAAGTAAAAAGTCAAGTCAAGGTAATAAATTGAAAATTTCACTCTTTTATTACTTTTTTTCTTTTTTCCTTTTCTTTCTTTCTCTCTTTTTTTTTTTTGGGAAGAGAAGAGATGATTTTGAAAGCCTATACTTTGGCCTACAATTTCTGCAAATACAGAAGAGATGGAAGGGAAATAAAAAAAAACAAACAAAAAAGATGGAAGGGAGATATAAAACAAATAAATAAGAAACAAAAATACCAAATTCTTTTTTGACTACAAATATCATTATAAGTTCTCAAAACCAAATCTTAAATGGTGTTTTTTAGTTCTTATTTATTTATTTTTTATTTCAATTTCTTCTTTTTTATGTTTGGAGAGCAAAAAGAAGAAATAATGAAAGGAAAAATTTGACAATTTATTATTTTGATTATGATTTTTTACTACTTATCGTTAGTTTTAACAAGAAAACTAATGGTGACAGATTAACCTAAACTACGAGGGGCAGTATATAAATTTTTAAACCGTAAGAAAGTTATGTGATAAAACATCAAATCACACGCGAATAAAAGATAATTTGTCCAAAAAAAAATAAACTCCTTTGTGACTGGAATAATTGTTGGTGCACATCGATTTCAATGATGTTACTGGTGGAGCAGACAAAAACCATGAAAGCGTTAAATAGTGCGGGCTGCGTATGACACAAATTAGGAAAAGATTGAACTTATCGGACGCTTTGAAATCGCTCTAAGGCGGAAAAAGGGTACCATGATCTGGTACGGCAGTGTTATCTTTACGAAACTAGTAACTACAAACTTTATTGATTTTCAGCTATTTCTGGAAACCAATTATTGCAAATAATAGAATACGCAAATAGTAGACCCGAAGCTCTTGTTTACCGTCCCAATAATTTATGGAGTATCTGCAGTAACCTGTTTCTTTCTTGTTACAGTGAATTTTCTGTTTAGATGGGGCTTAATGCTACGCAGCCCACGAAAGGAAAAAGAAAATAAGCCATAAAAGAAGAGCCACCTTTCAACATTCATGTTAGCACTTCCTTTCTTTCCATCCTTTCTACTTTTCTTTGAGTTGCTTTCTTAAGATAAATTTGTTTCTAGTTCTATTAATCAAATCTTTAGTTACAGAAGTTAATAGGTGAAATTTGTAAGAATCTCTAAGTTCACTACTCTCCATGAGTTTTACAAGAGAAAGTAACATATTAATTAGTACCACTAGATAGAACTTAGAAGTAGCATGCGAGCAGTTTATGTATTCGGAATGATAAAATTGCCCAGATTATACGTTGTCAATTTTGAAGATGCCCAACAGTATTACAAACCTAAACCTAATTGAGTTGGCTCGATCTACGTAAACAGTAGATTTATTTTTTTTTTTTTTTTTTTGGTACTAAGCGTATCAAAACTTAGACCTTCTAAAAGTACAAATACATAAATGGTTTATTTGCAGAAGAATCATGCATTTTAGGTCTTCTTTTTAATTCGTTTTAACAGAAAAAGAGTGAGATTTAAGATGCGAAGAGGATTAACGAGATTTGAATGCAAAACCTCGAAATTTTGGAGATTCAATCCACTAAATCTAGACTTCCTCAATTTAAAAAAAAAAAATCTAACAAAAAAATGTTAAAATTTAAGAAGTGATGAGAAGGGGAAAGGAGAATTGGAACCGGGATATCTAATTCTTAAAACCTTAACTTTGTCTTTTTATGTTTTTTTACAACGAAAAAGAGAGACTTGAAAGAGCCAAATTTGGTGCCAATAAGTGTAACACTCCCTTTCCTTTAGGTTTAATCACTTTATACACTGATAGCATATGCACGGTCGTCCATCTCCAGCATGAACAGGTCATAGACCAATGGCATCAGTTCTGCATCTACGTCAGATTCTTGTCTGTCTTCTTCCTTGCTCCCAAGTGTATGTATATCATGTTGAGAATGGGTTTTGCCTCAGCTCCACTAGCTTCGGCTGCTTAAAGCTCGGGCCACAAATATGATGCCCAGGAGGAATATAAGAAGTATCTGCCAGTGGTATGTATCCAGTATCAGCGACAAAATCTCTGATACCTATTAGTACCAAAGAAAGAAATTAGTCTATACACCATAGCTAGTAGTATAATTTTAGCATCAGCAAGCAATCTCCAAGCGTGACCAATAAAAATCCCACATAGGTGCGATGCACAGTCAGGTTAATCAGCCACCCTGCAGGCCACTGAATATTTGTCCATTATCCGAAGCTAAAGACAGGGAAGTTGTAGCTATATTGTTCCGTGATCTGACAGCTTCAAGACATGCATGCATATGCTAAAAGGAGTACGTAGCTAGATGAAAACTTTTTACTTCTAGCGCATCATGCTTGGAGTTCAATTTTTACTTGATGACAGCGAATCTTTCAGATACTCACTGTACTCGTTCTGTTGCTAATCCTCCTCCTCAATACACTCTTGTTCCATTGTCATTCACTAAAATGAAAGGTAAAAGGGGAGGGAGACAAGAAGGGTAAAACACAAATCTGACATCCCCTGATTAGTGTTTTGAAATCTGGACCAGACTGATTGGTTCTGTCGGTTCAGCAAGAGGGACTTGCCATGGCAACAGTCTTGCTGTATAAGTACATAATTATATATTAGTAAAGCTTCTACTTCCACAATCCCTTCTCACTAATTGCTAAGGCGTGAAAATCCGGCCATACGGCTACGACGAACCATGGCCATAGGCTAGTTTCCCGTATCCTAATCATTTTCTATAATCTCCTTAACAAGTTTCCGTCGTTAATGGAATACAACTAGCATTATCTGAATTCAATATACAGCAATATTCATCCATACACGACGTGAGCCGGTTCAAGCCATGCTCTGCTTTAATGATTTGCACTTGACATAAATGTTGCGAGTCTCGTGACAAATGGCAAATTGATCGTCCACTTTCAAAATCAACTCATTCTTGTACGTACTTCTTCTGCTATGTATCATAGAGGTGAGTAAAATGTCTTTTTACCAACATGCATGCATGGCAAAATTTTGACAAATAAATCTACTAGCAAACACACTGATTCCTATCGGTTTGATTACACGATGGATGGATAAAATGTTAACAACTTCGACTCATTAATCTTGCACCTGACTCCACCAACCGGTCTTTTCATGTAGGAGCAGCTACCAAAGATAATGTCTAGACAATCTGGATTAGCATCGAGCAATCTACACCCCAACTCTATCTCGACGGTCGACACCTGCCCCAATCAATGGGAAAACATAAAAGCGTGAGTATCCACATGAGATTTTCTGCTCCCATCATGTGGAAATTTCAACAAGTTGAACCAATACCCAAGTACAAGACAAGGCAGCAGATAAAACGCGACACGTGGGATAAAACTTGATGTATACTCGCTTCGTATGATTGTTTAGGTTGAAAGTGGAAGGCATTCCTCCAAAAGGCTAAACAATATTTAAGTGTTCGTTATTCATCTTTTTGCAAGTTTACGGATGTTCTTGTTCAGCATGTGAATTCTCAAGAACATGGGGGATGGAAAATCTACGAAAGGGAAATCAAAGTGACTACCACCCAACACTGATGTTGTGTTCCAGACTCTCGTCACATTATCTTGTCATGCAACGTTGTCACTTATCAATGAAATTAACGAACATTAGCTTTCTAGGGATAGTTTCTTTTTTCTTTTCTCTTCTCTAGTGGGAGTGGGGAAGAGAGGTTTGGAAATATTTTACTACCAATTAAAGTTGTTTGCTAAATGTAACTATGATGTCTCTTTTTTTAGGTCCTAAAGGGTACATGAAGGATCAGCTTAATTTTTGCTGCTGGCTACCTATGGACCCCATTCCAATTAAATGTACATGAAGAATCAGCTGCTTCTCTTTCTCTTTCTTTTTTTTTTGGGAAGGGGGGGGGGGGTGGTGTTGCTCTGTGTTGATGTTAAAAGATGTATTCTTCTACCAGTATAAACTATGCTTCAATTACAATTAAACTAGCCCGACAAAGAGGTTCCAGCTTTGTTTTCCCCATCCTGAGATATTAATTCTTCGCCATTGCCATGCAATGGAGGGCAACTGGTCATGTAGCTTCTTTTTGTTTCCCCCGCTATTGATAGGAACATTATTATCGTAATCTTAAGTCGTTTGGTTCGACTCTCAAACTACATTTGAGCTATAGTTTAGTCGAAATCAATCGAACTTAAAGGAATCCAATTTCATATTTGATATGATTCTAAATGAGAGATACACCAATACATATTAATGATTCAAAAAATATGTATTCATGTATGTATTTTCAAACTCAATTAATCTTAACAAATTCAAATGACAACTGAACTCGAGCTCATCAAGTTATTCGAACTGCTTAGCTCAAACTCATTGAACACGAGATTCAATTAATTTGAGCCTCACCCAAACTTAATGAATGGCCCTTGTGTGTTAATTCAAGAAACGATCATCTATATCATTTCACCCATGATCAATGGACATAAATGCTACGGCGTATCCGTTAGCATCTTATTGGAAAAACTCTGAATTCTTTCCACGTACAACCCCGTCACGAGTTGGTCAACTTAACTGCATTCATTATTAGTAGCTTGCGTCTGGGAACGTCCCAAGTGCATATAACTGCCTTTTTGGTAGTTAACTGAGATTTTTTGTGAATTTGGAAACCATTTTCTATGACTGCATATCAAAAGGTGTTGTTGTCAGCTTGTATCTATTTCAGTCGTGAAGCATTTTTTGACAGGAGTGGCTTTGCTTACTCCGTGGTTTCCTTTCCTTTGGTCAATAAATTAATGGCATTTGATGCCTGGGTTGTGGAGCTTGGACCACCAGATTAGGTTGTGTTTCAAGGGGGCTGAGAGTAGTCACATGAGCATTCCGGGAAGAAATTGAAAATGGAAAGTGGAATTTTGGGTAAGAATTGATGGAAAAGATTAGGAATATATGCTTTCTAGCTGATTTTGGCTTTAACATTACCACCTGCATCCATATCTCTTTAATCCTTTCTTTGATTGAATATTGTCTTTTTTGGTGCAGAAGAGTCAACTCCGCCGACATAATAGAAGGATGATGATCGAAACAACCCGCCAATGTCCAGAAATTTACTGCATGCATGTATTGGACTGTTGGAAATAGAAAATTAGCATTTTTTTCTAAACTTTAAAAAAAAAAAAAAAGAAGCTTTGGGTATTTGATGGATTAGGGTCTCTCTAGTTGATTCTATCCAGTTCAGTCCAGCTGTTCTAATTCTTACAATTTTCATGTAATTTTATACAACTTTAGTGTAATCATAATAAATAGTTATATGAGTAAGAAAACAAAACAACATTTATACCAAGATAATAGAGTATCATTTTACATCAAATGTTGTAAGAATTACATAATCGGACAGAACTAGACGAAACCGTCTATCTGTTCCAATCCTTTGATAGGATCTTCTACTCCAGCAAACCGTCTATAACTCTTTCCTTTCCCATAAAAATGATGGTGAAAATTTTATCTCTCTCTTTCTTTTTCTTTTTTTTTTTTAACCCTTTTGTTGGGCTTTAAAGTTCAAATATCAGCCTAATTCTCTCGGCCGAAGTGAAAAGCCCTGCGAAGAAACATGAAGGCCCACTTACACAATGCGATGGGCCCAGATCTATAGTCGTGTGTTCCTGGATTCCGCTCTCGTGTCCGATGGATATCGGCAGCCTGTTGCAACGGACCACTTTGAGGCTTGATGTAGACAGATCTCGTCCAGCTGGCAGTGAATGCGACAAGCACCAGCATGGCCCCCGGCCCTTCTACACGCTAATTTCGCCCACACACTCGGCGCCAGTTCGAACGGTACTTACCACCATGAAACGTGAATCCAAGGTATTTATCCTTTTGAGGGTCAAATATTCTATGGCGCTGTTTGGCCACTCGTTAAGAATAATAGGAGAGGACAATGATGAATTTAGTTTAAATAAATTAGATATAGTAAACGAGTCTAAATTATCGTCTCTTTTACGAGTTATTTGTATTTCGAGATGAGAAAGCTTGACTCGAAGGATGATTTTGCCAATCAATAAAGATTACTACAAAATCATATTCTAACTAGGACAATATTATTACTTAATTAATGCAAGTAAGTTCACCAAGCATACGTATCTAGCTTACCTCTTCGCCAACCACCTCAAATGAACTCCCAACCTTCTCTTCATTTGGTAAAGATGGGCATCGGGCTCTTGTGGAGAAGGTTTTGATCTAGTGATTAAAGTTGAAATCTTAAAATTGAGGTACAAATTCTGCTTTATTTTCCTGTTTCTTAAATCCTACCATTTTCCTATTAAGAATTTTTTTTTAAAAAAAAAATACTAAAGACTTAAGGCTCAATGTTCCCACACTAGGAAGAGACAAAATAGCGATCTGAAATCAAGAAAAAATGTACTTGCCAAAGAGTAGTTTAGACTTATAATTAGAAGCTTTAGTACTAACTTGCTTGCAAGAAAATGTAAGAGAATCTACTAAACATAGGCAATAAAGATTCTATAGTCCTATTGAGGCTAGGTTTGGATGGAGGAATTTGAAAAGAAAAAAGAGGAATGAAAGGGGAAAAAACTAGATTTCTTTTGTTTGGGAGCTTTTAAGTGAAAAGAAAAGAAAGGAGGAAAAATAGGGGGATCAATAGTTTTAAAAAAATTCTTTCCAATTGTGATGAGGAATAAAAGAAAAGTTGAAGCTAAGCTTCTAAACTTTTTCAAAATACCAAACTTGTCCATAAACTACGAATGAACAAATTTTTAATACCAAATTCAAAATTATTCCACTTCTTTCTTAAACTTTCAAACAATTACTGGAGATTCCCTTTCCATTCTCTCTCTTATTTTCTTTTCTCCCACAACCTAAAAACTTTATCTTTTTTCCTTTCCTCTTCTTAACTCGCAAACTAGTCCTTAGTATTTTACCATATGTTGGAAACCTATAGTAAATAAAACATTGGGCTTGAAGGGAGTTAGGAGAGAGAGATAGACCGATCTAATCTATTGAATGATTCGAAGGCAGTTAAATAATTTTCAATAATACTCCAAAAAATTCTGAAAGAGAAATATAGTCAACTTGCGCCGAGGGAGGGGCTTAGTCCCTCCTCCAGTGCCCGAGCCATGGATCCTTAACTCTATACCATGAATTACCTCTTTCCATGAACCTAACAGATACTAAATGGAACTCAAGGATAAGCAGTTGTCAAAAGAGTTTGTCCAGTCATCAAATTAAAACTTTCTACAAAATTTTGGGGTACTTGAACTTGCAAGCTTCCGACAAACATGATACTTGAGAGTCATACAAATTTAAATGAAGGTCAACTTGAATTCGACTCAAGAAACACAAAAACCCCGAAACTAACAAGTAGAAGATACAATCCATTGGAATTCAGCTATTCCAAAGTTCACTTGATTAGAATCAAGCTTAGCCGAGATTAAAGTTAACTTTGAATTCATTAAAAAGTTTTTAAAAAAGAAAAAAACCAGGGGATCTTATGGCAGTACTAGGCTTGATTAGACTGATCTACTCAAAACTTCGTTGGGGGCCCAAAATGCAATATCATTACACGTGACATCCGTACACCAAAAGAACGGCCCACAAGAATTTATGTGCGGGAGCCACTTGAAATGAATCCGCTTTGTAAGGTCGGAGATCCTAGGATATCCGACGTGGTTAGCTGTATGGCACTGCCGTTTTCTTGTGGGTCCTGACATCCCAGATTCCTCAATCCACCTCATCTTTCTGCACAGTCCAATCCCTTTTTCCGGGAATTGATTTTTTCACTGCTTAATCAGTTAACTTCTAGCACTTCTTCGATACTATTTACATATTCGGTGAGTGAATTGAAGCGCAAGATGTAAAATGGAGAGGGCGAATGTAAATTCTTTTTTTTTTATTTATTTTAAAAGGAAACCTTTCTAAAATTTTGATAGTGGAAGTTAGTAATGAATATGAGTTTAGTTAACGAGTGTCTAGCGAATACTCCCCTTGTTAGCGCTTCAAATGTTAACTCTTTGATAAGAGTGTTGTTAATTTAAAAAGGAGTTCAAAAATAGAAAGTGCAACAAATTTTAAGTGTGTGTATCCATATAATAAATTTGATGTAACTTAAGTAGGGATTTTGGGCACCCTTTAATATAGATTAAAAAAAATGTTTAATTACTGCATTAACTATTTCATATTTTGGAAAGTTATTTTTAAAGGATTCACATGTTAAATGACATACCCAAATTTTTCCCTAAAAATAAACATCACAAGTCTTCCAAGATATACAAGTGCCAGCGGAAGACTTGTGATGTTTATTTGTAGAGAAAAGGTTAGATATTTTATTTAACATGTGAAATCCCTTAAAAATAACTTTCCAAGATATGAAATAGTGTAGTTAACAGGGCACCTGTTAGAAAATATAAATGCTTTATTAAAAAAAGGATCTATCTGTCTAACGAGTGTCCACTGAACACGCGTTAAAAATATTTCAGGTGTCATGCTTTTAAAAATGTAAGATTAAAAGAAATACAAGGAAAGGTAAATAAGATTAAACAAAAAAAGTATATAAATGTAAGGAAGGGTAATCATTATTAGTATGTGTATATAAATGATAGGTTATATGAATTTTAAATATGTTAATAAATAATCATTGGACACTCGTTAAAAAAAATCTATTGCCCAGTGATAATCCAGCTGGGAGTATAGATGAATGACGTGGAATGGGTTTATATTTGGCAACCACAATCACGCTCTCATTTGTTTCATTTACCAAAATAAGTGTTGATATGGTAAAGCTAGTAACCAAGGCAATTATGTTGGAAATTAGTCAATTACACTCAATCTGACGGTATGACAACCATGCCGAATTTGGTCGTGAACCAAATGTTAATATAACCACCTTTTCTTCTTTCAAGCAGGTAATCTATTGAGCTAATTTGTCCCCATTGTTGGCTCATTCAAATCAATCACTAATCGAATCTATAGAATGAGATTTGAAAATCTAATGATATAGATTTTCGTAATCTATAGACTCTAGCTCATCCACGGCAAGCAACATAGAACATTCTTCCACTGTTGCAAGTGTGGCTGGCAACATTGCCATAACAATGATGATTTTCTTCCTAGAGCAATATCTCTTTAAAATGTCTAGATTACCCTTCCTAAAGTTTGACCCATTTCTACTATCCTCACTGTCGATTTCTTTCCTTCGTTATAACTTCCGCTCAGGATCTCTCTCAAGCCTTACGGCTCCCAGCCCAACTTGTAGTACATAAACAATGAGGCAACCCAATCTAACCTCATAGCAATTCTTGGGATTCAATCGAGAAATAGCAAGGAAAATATTGCAAAAATTATGAGCATAAACATCAGAGTCAAGAATTTGAGGTTTATGAGCATATCCTTGATATCAAGAATCCCGGGAAAAAAAATTAACCATTATTTGCTAAAAATGTCCATCAATGCTGTTGATTAAAACAGGAAGAGGAAACCACATGTAACCTCACCACCACTGAGGATTTCCAACATAACTAAACTCTCACGTACAAACTTTAAAATCAATGACTCGGACTTGGATGTTCAAAATATTTATTAGATACTGTGGTTTGGTTGGAAAGGCAGTAAAAAACACAGTTCATTGGGTTTTCAAGAGGAAAGTGTAGCCAACTGTGAGTGGGCGACCAAGATAGTGGATGAAAGGGCATGGGATGTACTGCCTCTGTGAATCATGGTGGCCTTGTTGGATACTCAATTTAGGGAGGGGGATTTGCAGGAGAGAGCACAGCATTACTGGTTGGGGAGCGGAGGTCCTGATGGTGGTTGATGGGCTACATGCATCGGCAGGAATAGGAAACAAAACAGGGGAGATGGCAAAGTTGGAAGTGAATTTGGGTTGACCTTCATAAGGGTAATTTAGGCATTTACAGAGATATTGCTCTGGCACTGGCAGGAAAATTTCTGCACTTGTAATAAATATCGCAAGCCCTGCAACTGCAACTACATTTGAATTTATATTAGTCTGTTCTCGAGGCTAATTTTGAGTTAGAGTAATAGAGTTTTGTTTTTCTAACAGGATGTTTAATGACACTTGTTAAGATACCTAAATCAAAATTACATCTAAGTTACTACGTAAAGACACACACTCATATTAATTTATTGCACCTTCTGAACTGTGACACTTTCTCGAAGTAATTCTAAAAAACTTATACCTAAACTCCTTCCTAACGAATGCCCATTAAGCACCTGTTAGCCAACCGATAGTAGTGTTTTTAATTTTTTCATTTAAGAAAGAAAAGAAAAGAAAAGAAGTATCTTTTGGGTAAGGGCAATCAGCTTTCCAACGGACCATGTAGACCAGATGATGTTGAGGGAGCAGTCCAGAACACTAAACAAGTAAACATGTTCTGAATTCATTGCCCAGATGCAGATGACTACGTTTCACAGAACATCTTTTTTGGTCCCACATGAACATTTGCTCAACCTTTGGTTTGTAAAGGGTCCTCGTCCGGACGCATATATCCATTTTTGTGCATGCATTTTGAGAATATGGTTTGCTTTGAAATTCATTTTATGTGTAAAAATGCTCTAAAATTATGTGCCAACTGCCAAGGAGGAGGCTCGGATGAACTTTCAGGCAACCTAAAGTTAAGTGTCTACTTTCTTGAGCAATCTAGAACCGCAAATAAAATTGTTATTGACAAACTAAGTATCTCCAATCACTATGGAACATTGTAATGAGTGTTTCTTGACTTCTAAAGTGATACAGAAGCCATTTACAGCCTGGAAATGTTTGAGGCTCATGTAAAGAGGGTCAATGGGGGATTGTTGTCTAAGAGACAGCAACTCATCAGCTTTTTGGTTTAGAAAATGTGGTGACAATCTCATGGGATTGTATTTGTGGGAAAAAATCATAGGACAAAAGACCCTACATAAATTATTGGAATGGATTTTAACATTATGGAAGTAGCTTAGATAATCCCTGCCCTGGTTGATTGATTCCGTTACGCTGTCCTGTGTGTTGCAGGTTTTTTCATGCTTTCTGGAATACTTGTTTGAGGTTAGTGAAAAATCATGTTTGAATACACCCACCTTCTTGAGATAAATTGAATTTGCCATGAAATTGAGTTCCAGCAGAGAGGGAGACTGCTCTATCCTCCAACATTATATTTTTCAAATAAAAGTAAAAATTAAATGAAAGAAAGCTGTGATTTTCTAGGTTAAATGGAAAATATGTACACTATTATGTTGATTTTTTATATATATATATATTCTGTGTTCTTTGGACATACGATAAGCACATAAAATAGAGTAGATGGACCCATTAAAAATATCAAATATTGTTTTAATTAAATCATAAATACATTTTTTGACTATCTTTTTATCTCACATATAACTTAAAATCGGACGCAGCTCTCATCCTGTGCACTAAGGACATAAAATTGAAAAACCCTGTACTTAATTAACTCCGAACCATTTGGATTGCATTTTTTGGGGAGTTTATGGAGAAAAATTATTATAACACTTTTTAAGAATGTGATGTATACGAGGTAAAAAGATGAATGAAAATTACGTAGAAAGAATATTTATGAAAAAACATTTTCTCAAAAATGTCACAATCTAAACAAGGCTAGATTCTAAAGAAGGTGATGCACGTTTTGGTGAGGAACACATCGGCCCTTAGTGTTCTTACCAGTTCCAGTTTCCGTGGGCCAAATACGAACACATATAATTGCTTGGGTTGTTAGATTGATCAGGTCCAAGCCTGTCCCACTCGAAGAAAGAGTCCTTTTCCCCACTCCCAGCCTGGCTAAATACGGTTCAGTTTCCGCTTAATTAACCCTATAATATTCAAAATAAATACATAAATTTCTCTTCATAGTTTATAAATTATATTGACTCCCTCATCATTTTTAAATATTTTGTTTTGGCTATTACTTGTAGAGTTGAATTTCAATGAGATCCATCCCCTACAATTAGTGGCGGAGCCACGTTGAGTTGAGGGGGTGAAATTTTAATTTTTTAGAAACTCCAAAATAGCGTATAAAATTTTTAAAAATTATAGTATTGCCTCATTCTTATCCCTTCTGAATTTTGATCGTAGTCCCTTTAATCTCATAATTGTCCCCCCGAAATTGTTGAAATCTTTTACAATTGTCCTCTCCATTTTCACATTTTGAACCTTGAACTAAAATATATTATATGATGCTATTTTCCCCTTTCTATTAAACTAAACGTAATTTTTTTTTTTGTAAGCAAATGTTATTCTTATTACATGTTGATTTCACATGAATTACAAGCCAACCAAACATTCATTTGACACAGTTCAATTGTGTACAATTTATTTGCCTATTGTATATGTTAATTAGAATATACATCTTGTATTTTTATGCATAATTTTATACCGTTGGATGAGCTGAAAAATAATGAAAATCTCCGAAAATCCACAAACCAACACATGCTAACATTTTTAGTTCCAATTGAAGAAATCCCTCCAAAGTCATGCTCATATGATCATATCCACTTCTTTTACCAAAAGTACTGGTATATATTCTCCTACTGCAAAACAATTTAAAAAGTGGAAGGGTTTCAAAAGGTTAGTTCATTTAGAAAAAGAAAATGTAGAACGAGTGACAAAAAGCTTGGAGGTGGATTGCTTAATGAGGACTAAACATAATTTGTTACTACAGGACCATTGATTTGCTGTGCCCAAAAAAAAATTTAAAAAATTAAAATAAAACAAGTAAAAAATAGCATATCCACTAAATAGTTTCTTCATTTGGAGTTCCATGTCCAAAATTGGTAGGTGCATGAACTTATTAATTGTCATCTTTAGAGAAAAGTAAAAAATAAATGAGATTAAGGAAAGTAATTATTTTGCAATTCCATTTAGTTCTTACCATGCTGCCACTTTTCCCTGTGAGGTTGACTCCATATATATCAAGAATGTCACCTACTTTAACAATACATAATAAGGCGCATTAAGACAAAAAAAATCCAGGTGCAAAAATCGTGTTTAATCTATCATTTCCCAGGGAGCTGTCTATATTAGGAATCACAAACTATGGTTGACCTAAATAAGGAAAACAACTAACCAGATAAATCAGAAAGGAAATCATTTGTGCACTATGAAATTTTAGATGCAAAATTATGATAAGGATTTCATCAATAATAATTATACTTGCCGTTACAATATGAAAATAAATCACATCACATACCAAGGTGTTATTCGGCTTACCATAATAATTCAAAGTAAAATACGAGACGTCAAGCTTATTGAGCACCTTCAAGTTAAGTTGAAACTCGAAATTTGGATTATTTTTAACGTACTTGACATTAAATTGAACTCGAGTTGAGTTATAATTAATTCACGTCAAGGTTGAGTCAGAGTTTTCACCGACCACGTTCACACCCTGTAGTACTCCTTTTTCTTCAAGAATAATCTATGTGATGCTCCATAGACTGTCAAAAGTTTTCCTTTTATGCTCAATAATCTAGAGGAATTAAAATGCTTCCATACACGAAAATTTGATTTTTCTTTAATTTCCTTAGTTGAGCAGGGTTCTAGCTGATCATTCTTATCTAAATAGTGCATATAAGCAGGAGCAAATCTTCTCTAAACTTTGTCCCCATCCTACCCACGCTTTTCTATATAAAGCACAACGTCCAGAGTCCAATTCAAACTCAGAATTGAATAGGCGGAAAGAAACATTTTAACTACAGCACCAAGAACAAAACTAACTTCCTCAACTGTTTCTGAGAGAGAGAGAGAGGGGGATGGAGCAAGGGCAAGTCTTTATACATATCTTCATCTGTCTCCTTACTCTCCTCTCTTGCATCCTTGTCCTGAAAGCCAAGAGAATATTTTCATACATGTCCTTAATCCTGAAAAAGGAGAAAGTAGTAACCTGGCGAAAGTCTAGGCTCCCTCCAGGCTCAATGGGGTGGCCTTGTATAGGAGAAACTCTGCAACTTTATTCTCAAGATCCCAACGTCTTTTTTACTGATAGACAAAGAAGGTTTCGTGTCATCAACTTTTGTACATTTTTGCATGATGATTATCTTGTTAATTTACTAAACACTGGATGGATGAGTGTAATTTCATCGAATTGGATGATTTCTGTTCCAGGTATGGAGAAGTCTTCAAGACTAACATTTTAGGTTGTCCTAGTGTGATGCTGGCTAGCCCTGACGCAGCTCGATTTGTGTTGGTGACTAAAGCTAACTTATTCAAGCCTACATATCCCAGGTGTAAGGAGGTTTTGATAGGCCCTTCCGCCCTGTTTTTCCACCAAGGAGATTACCACATGCGCCTGAGAAAGCTGGTGCAAAGCTCCTTATATCCTGAGGCTATTCGTAATCTTGTCAATGATGTTGAAGCTATTGCAATCGCTACGTTGGAGTCCGTTGCAGGGGGCCATGTTCTTAACACTTTTGATGAAATGAAAAGGGTTGGTATATCAGTAAAATCTCAATGATAGATTTTGAGGAGGACTGGAGAAAATAGATTTCCTGTTTTCCTCTGCATTATTGCTATCACTTTTCTTAATAAAATTACTTATGATTGAATTGTCCAGTACTCATTCGAAGTGGGCATTCTCGCTATTTTTGGTCATTTGGAAGCCCCACGTAAAGAAGCATTGAAGGAAAACTATAGCATTGTGGATAAAGGTTACAATTCTTTCCCAACAAAATTTCCTGGAACTCGTTACAGAAGGGCCTTACAGGTAAACAAACCATAGAAAATGTCATTGTCAATAGGACATTATTGTGCCACTACATTAGTGAAAGTGACGTGTTAAAACAGTTAACTGCATCGATCATGTTATATCCTTTCAAATGATCTATACTGTCTTTGTTAGTAATTGGAAACTTACCAATTTGTACTATCAATTGGCTGTTTTTGCCCTTTGAAGGCAAGGAAAAGGCTAAGTGAAATCCTCAGCACGATCATAAGTGAAAGGAAGGAACAAAGAACACCTGAGAAAGACCTGTTGGGATGTCTTCTGAATTACAAAGATGAAAATGGTGAAGTCCTGAAGGAGGATCAGATTGCAGATAACATCATTGGTGTTCTATTTGCCGCCCAGGATACTACAGCCAGTGTCATGACATGGATAGTCAAGTACCTCCACGATAACCCGAAACTTCTGAAGGCTGTAAAGGTGCATTCCAGAATATCGTCACATTTTCTTTTCTACTAAAAGGGAAATAAAAGGAGCCCCTCATTGTCCATTCGCTGTGTCTTGGACTTAAACTTTGATATTAGGGACACTGTCATGATTGCATTCAATGTCTAAAATGTCTGTGCAGGCCGAACAGAAGGCTATCTACCAATCAAATACCAAAGAACATTGTCAGTTGACATGGGCTCAGACTAGAGAGATGCCATTAACTTACAAGGTATATGAGAATGTGCAAATGGGGTCCCTTTTTTTTTCCCACTTTTTCTTTACCTCTTATGAAGTTGGAATAACTGTATTTGGTAACAATGTGTGCCCTCAGGTCATCTTAGAGAGCTTAAGAATTGCAAGCATTATATCTTTCACATTTAGGGAAGCAGTAGCTGATGTAGAGTACAAAGGTAAAGCTTATAGGAAGTGAATTATTTTCTAGCAACTAATTGATCTGGGATTAAAGTATGATTTCTGGGTTTGAGTCAGAGTTCTCCTTTTCTAGATGAAAATGTTTATATATACACTTCTTTTCTGACGAAAGATGTGGAGGAACTGAAAACTCATGATTATGTCAGGGTACCTTATTCCAAAAGGTTGGAAGGTAATGCCTTTGTTCAGGAATATTCATCACAATCAAGAATTCTTTACTGAACCCCAGAGATTTGATGCTTCAAGATTTGAGGTACAGAATCAGAATTTATTTGGCCAAACTCCCAAATGCAAAACGTCTAAAGATCTTTCCTTAAAGCGCCAATTTACTTGGTCCAGATTTTGCATAAGTAACAGCTAACAAGATCAAGATCCTGTTCTAAAATGCCCTGTGTTGCACTTGTATAGGTTGCCCCAAAGCCCAACACTTTTATGCCATTTGGCAGCGGAGCACACGCCTGTCCTGGTAATGAGCTTGCAAAGCTGGAAATGCTCGTACTGATCCACCACCTAGTCTCCAAGTTCAGGTTTTTTTTTTGCCAAATCTTGCACAAAAAAAAAAGCCACCTTATCTAAGAATGACCAATGGTAGTATAATGATATACCGGTATTACTAGCAGTTATGTTCGAGTTGAGTGCTCGACGATTTTTTACGGGAATTTTCAGTGGGTCGTTGTTTGTGTATTGTAGGTGGGAAGTGGTGGGATCTAATAATGGAGTTCAGTATGGTCCATTTCCGGTCCCTCTGCGTGGACTCCCAACCAGATTATGGAAAGAATCTACCGCCTAGCACCAAAGGACAAGAAGGAGCAGCCTGGCTTCTTGCGACGGCACATCCATCCCCTTCATCGAATTTTATCAATTAGATTCAGTTAGTACAAGGAAATTCTCTCTAACTCTATCCCATCGCAAAGGAAATCGGGAATAGATTAAAGATCTCCCATTTTCTTTCAATGATGACAAGTTATGTTCTTCATTCTCATTTCTCAATCAAGAATTTCATTTTACATCTCTCCCTTACTTTGCCTACTTTTACAGATTGCAACTTGTGCCCATTTTACATTGGAAGAATCTTGAATTCGATAAAGAGCTAACCTTCGAAACAAAAGAGGGTAGACTTTCATTTCAGGAATCATTCCTTTTACACTGTCTCGGCATTGTTATCCTATTGCGTTTGTGCGCTCGAAATTTGATTTGAGCGCTCTTGTTTGTTCGGGTAGAATAGATCATATAATGTTCTTGTTTTTTTCGACGTGTGTCTAGCTCCATGCTATAAAGTTCTTCACTTGAGGATACAAAGGTACCCAAGTGTTTATAGTCTCATTGGTTTCTGTAAAGGGGATGCGGCCGTCAGCTGTAAGGCACAATCTAAAAGCGTCCTGCCTTTACTTTGTTGACCAAAACCAGGCTCGGCCAGATTATGCACAATGCTAAACTGTGGCTGCTAGAGCTTTGTAATTGTATTCGAGAAGAGTAATGTGAATTTTCAGTTTAGTGGCTCTACTGATGATATTACACAACGGTTGTGGTCCAAAGTCAGAGCTCTTAGTCTCTGGAGATATCAGATTCCTTAACTCTGCTTGATTGCCATCCCAGTTCAACAATCCATAATGTTCCTCTGTCTAATGGTCAAGCCTCGACTTATCTATGATATCTTCAAGGCCTCAAAATATTCTTAGGATCATGAATTCCAACTTCCAAGCAAGCCAATGACCTTAAAAGGTTCTTCTTTGCCCGTAAATCTTAGTCTCCACATAGCGCTGCTCATTTTCACCATGCATGTACATGTTTTAAGCTGCTCTTAAGTACACAATACTGGTGATACCAAAATTTTGAACTTATAGTTTTTGAACACTACAAAAAGGAAAATGAAACTTTGAACTTATAGTTTTTGAACACTACAAAAAGGAAAATGAAACTTCTCAGAGGGGTAATTTAGTGCATAACCTATAGCATAAACAGATAACCAACGAATGTTTAGTAAATCATTCTAGTGAGACAGGTGCTGCAGTTCTTTTCTCTGCCTCCAGATATGAAGACTGGCAAAAATAAGATGTCTCCAGCATTTTATGCTGGAGTTCAACTAGTCTTTGAATTAATCTGAAGCAACTTGTTCAGATGTTTGATGTTATACACATATAATGATTTTCATCAAGAACAATGGCCAATGTCTTCAAAACTGTTTAGAGTCTCTTTAATATTTCCCGTGGAAACTTCTCAAAGGACTAAGCAGATATGTACTGGTTAACAAAACTTCAACTAGAAGGTGATTGAGAGGTTCAGATGCTCATCATTCAGTCCCAAATAAGGAAGATCTTCTCAACGGTATGCAGAGGTTCATTTCCTCTTCCCCTACCTCAGATAAAACAGCTTCCTGTCATTAGCACCTCCACCGGAACTTCTTAGTAAATATCAAGTGAGCACCTATTCATCCAACTCAAAACCAATTGGTAATGAGTGGAGCTTTTGTTAATAGTTTGAAAGTCCTTAGGCATGTCGGATGCTGTCCCTTGACATCAAAGGACCCTACTATTCCCAGAGACCATATACCAACGTTTTCTGGAATGTGTCATCTTAAGATACGCTTTTCTTTTTCCTTTTTTTTCCCAAGAGAGAAAGCATCTTCTCTGCGGTGAGAATGGATTCTGTTAACTGAAATGAATTTCATGATCAACTAAATCATCTGAGTTTCAGATGTCTTGGGGGGCTTTTTTCACTATTATTTTCCCTTCAAGTGCTTCTTTCATTCGCATCGTCAAGCTCAAGTTCCTCTAAAGACAAGTGTATTTGCCTAGGCAGAATGTAACCACAGGCATAGCAGAACAAATAGGCTGTTGCTTTATTTTCCAGGCACATTACGCAAGTAGATTAGAGATTCACTTTGCCTCCTACACTATTTACCTTACAAATACAAGACTCTGAAATATAATGTTGCAGCTGTAGCGGGTAACAAGAAAAGTATAGGAGTCTTCTTGTGCCCAGATATGGATACCAACATGCACATGTGAAAGTATTTTTTCAGAGCCTACCCAGATTAGCTAAAGCATCTTCACTAGGTGCACTGGTGTATTTAAGAATGGCTGCCAGTATCCTTTCTTTGTCTCTGGTTGCAAAGGCCTCCAACAGCGTTCCATTCTTGTAAAAGTGGAAAAGGGGCACTGACTGCATGAAATAGGTGAAGGCTGTTAGAGAAGTTTGCGTATGGTAAAGTGCTCCAACTGCAAGGAGAGATGTGAAATTTTCCATTTTGGATAATGATGCAGTTGAATGTAATCATAATGTTCCCTCAAACAAAGATGAACAAGCTTTGTTTGTCCTCAGATTTTTCAACACTAGTGGCAAATGTAACTGAAATGTTTTAAACCTGATTTGATGCTTCCAACTACTAAGTTCACATCCAAACTCATGAATTACAAGAAAACTGTCTTAAAACAATATACCCTTATTCGCAGTCGTTCAGCAACCTCAGATTCTTCATCATATTCATTTATTACCTGCAGAAGCTATCACAAATAAGTACTCTAATTTGATTGAATTGGATAGAAAAATGCAAAATATTCATGCTGTTGCTTACAGATTTTAACCTTTTCTCAAAAAACTAAACACTTACTTTTTCTAAACTTATTGGAAGCAGCATTAACGTGCAAAATGTATTCTCAAGTTATAAATACTAAGCATCTATATATCTGGTAAGCATCTTTCATGTTTATCAACAATGTTCTTTACCTTTTGAAATCAAGTAAAACAAAATAAACTACAAGGTTGAAAAAAATGCTCACATTGTGCTTCAAGAATATAACTGGTGCCTCTTGATCACCAGATCCCTTACATAATTTAGCAAAACCTTGCTCTATGTACTTGCAACTGCCACAAGAAGTCCGGTAGAAGTCTACAACAACTAAAGTATTTGTTTTCTCGGCCTTTTCAAGGATTTGGAAGAATTCTTCATTGGTTTGGAATTCCTTCACACAATCAACAGGGCAAAGCTCATCATCTTCATCAGATAATTCTTCATCATTTTCACTAGTTGCAGCCTTGGTTTTTATAGATCGAATCGTGCTATTTGGGGTCGATAGGACCAAATCTGTATGTCTACATGAAAATCTTGGATTCATAGGACATAATTCTGCAATTTTCCTCTCTAATAATGGATTGGAAACAATTTGAATTGCTCTTATTAGATGCCTGTGAGGTTGCCCACCAGAACTGGAAGAGACAGCCTGGCAAAACACTCCCAGCTTTTGCATGGCAGCATACAGCAATTCTTCGAAAAAGAACCGTACAATTCATCCAACAGGTGAAGTTTTCTTGAGGGAATCCTTTGGCCTCCCGAAACTTTAGTCATGCCTGGCAGCTGGCAGATCAGCACCCGTTATATGCTTCATCTTTTAACTTGCTTCCAGATTTTTTAACATGCAGGTACCTTTCAGAGAAATAACAAAAATCAAGCAGCTGACCATGAATCACATCATGCTCAAGCAATACCATTGGTCGGGCCAATTAAGGGGGTTTCAAAGACAAAAGTACGAAGAAGATATATAACCTACCACGGCTGAAAATTTTTTAGGGGGAATACAAGAATGCAGCTAGTTTGCATAGTTAGAAAAGTGAAACAAATGGTACCGTATTGACAGAAAAAAGTAGACTATCAAGCGTAATTTCGCGTTGGGAAAACCGAGCAGAAATATAAATAATAGTACAAACTAAGATTTCCTTCACGTAAAACAGTACAAGAAAATGGAGAGACAGCAGAACAAGATTAGACTCGTATAAATGGTCACATTCACATATGCAGCCCCATCAGTTTTAAAGCAGTTCGCATTTGGAACTCTATAACTTCTATCCTTGCATCGCATATCTGCGAGTATATTAATCTTCTTTTTGATCGATAGAAATTTCATTGCATAACATATTGCACAAAACATAATGATTTTAGGTCAGAATAACGTCTAAACAGCAGGAAATGCTAAGTTTCAATTATATCCGTCCCCTTAAATTTTAGACCCTTGGGCGATATTTTTGCCATCAGAGTTCAAAACAGAAACATAACACGTTGGCTCTCATATAAAAGCAATATTGTGGTCTTGCACATGAAGATATGAATGAAGACTGCAATTATCAAAGTAGAAACAAGATGGGTTTCATGTAAGCTCCACTATGCATGCGATTCATCAAAACTGAAGCCAGTTTAATCCACTTATAGCATCTAGAAACATCAACGTCCAGCCCCATTTCTCTTTTCATCAATTTACCAGGCAAAAGCATCAATTCAAATGTTCAATACAAACAAGCATAACAGGGTCTAGCAAATAAAGCTCGAACTCGATATAAAAACCACTGCAGAAAACAGCCGAGAGAAAATAATAGATTTGAGCAGAAATTACCACTTACCAGTTCTATCTCTCCTTTTCAGTTTGCGCGCGAGATCAACAAAGGAGTAGCAGTACTTGATTACCAGAAATTGTTAACTATTTGTTCTTTATTTTTGTTTTCGGATAAGATAAATACGATTGGCCAATATCACTTGCACGTTGTAATTTCAACTACTAGTGCAATGGCTAGTCAATCAGACAATGCTTTTTTTTTTTTTTTTGTCAACACAGGTGTCCGGGTCAAGATCCGAAGACGGCCCGACTAATCCCCTGCGCCCAAATACACCGTCACCCCAAGCGCATCGGGAGTTAAGTGGGATTCAACCACTTGACCTTGGAGTTCCGGAAGAAGCCCAAGACCAGATGGTCTAGCCGGGCTCAATCAGACAATGCTTGGAAAGTCTATTTTGCAATTTGCCACCTCGTTTGTACTTGTTTTCTCAATCAATCCCACGATTGTTTCTTTTGACCACCTTTTTTTTCCTACTTTTGTGGTAGAAGCAAGAGTTACGTTTCTTTCAACTGAATACTAGACATTACCATTACTCGTTGCCACGAGCTGTTTGGATAGGATATTATTTGGAATAATATTTTAAAAAAATACTATATATGTTTTGTAATATAATATATATGAGATAAGAAAGTGATTAAAAAATAAAAATAATTAAAAATATATTTATGAGCCAACCAAATATTAATTTTACAAATAAAATTATATTCAAACAAACCGTATACTAACACTAGGAACTTTCGTAGCTCCATGAGACAATAAAAATTTTAATATTCGGTTTAAGGCTGTATACAAATTGAGCTGCTCGCGAGCCGCTCGAATATGAGTTCGACTTGAGCTCGAGCTCAAAAACATTAAACTCGTTCGCGAGTTCGATTACATATTTATTTTTTATTTTAATAGTACAATTTCATATGTATCCCTATTATATTATTATTTATTAAGAAAAATTATTTTTAAAAAAATAATAATTATTTTTTTATTTTTTAAACTCGAGTTCGAACTTGATATTTTGAGCTCATCGAGCTCGAGCTTTATAAAATTAACTGAAGGTTAGACTCGATTAGATCAAAACTCGAATCGACTCGACTTGTCTGCACCTCTAATTCGATTTACTTTATAGAGAGCACTTATCACTCCCATTTGAGGTAGTCTATGATGCATGTGATCCATATGTGGATTGTAAATGTCAAGAAATCTCATGCTCTTTAGCATGATGCTTGAAAAATCAAGAAAACGTCACACTCGAATAGTAATATTGTGATTTGTAACCATTATGTTTATATACATGTATATACTGCTAATTCATCTAAAATTACCAACGAGCATGAGACTCTCCTCTTTTTTTTTTTTGGTCAATATGATAGCTTCCTACACTATGGGGAGGGGAGGGCCTGAAGAGGTTTTGGGGTATCTCGGAGGGGACTAAATCATCACCGGACCAGATGAGTGCACTACTTACATATCACTTATTGTTCTAACAATTGTTGCAAAAACCTTTGGTTTTCGTGAAAGAAGAGAAACGAAGGGGACAGGAGCCCAAACCGTTATTAGGAAATCTGTTTAGGATAGATTTGTGTAAAATGCACACGACGTAACTCTATCTGCACACGGCGTAACTCACTTTCAATAACGTATAATTATAGAACAAAATTTTGTGTGCTTCACACATGATATGAAAAACGAAATATAAGATGAAATCTAGATCTTATATATATTTTTTTGACCAAATCTTAACCATGAACTTTCAGGGAAGCAGCCGTTCCTGCCCCTCTTCCGAAGGAAAAAGATAGCAAAAGAAAACAATTAAATAGACAGGCTCAGTGGTCAGTACTGACTGTTCTTCCCAGCCCATATTGTTATGGTCATACAAGCCCATCTTCCCAGGAAATATAGACCAAAAAAAAAAAAACCGCGATCATACAATTTAACTTTAGCATTTGAAGAGCAGATAAAGGTAAATTTGCAATTTGTAAGCCCATTTTGTAACTGACAGGGATATCAAAAACGAATGCAATTAACAGATCCACGTAACAGGGAAAGGATTCAAAACTTTGTTGGAGCATCGAGCATGAGGGTTGTGGGATGAATTTAATTCGTTTAGCAATGTGCGTACGACGAATGAGCCGTTATCTGAACTGGACAATAGATATATTTGCAAAAATAAATTGGATAAAAAATATCAACATGGGTTTGACCTTTTGGATATAAGCATTGGAGTCATTTCAATTACTGTTTTTGGTTTTCTTTTCTAGGCATATTTTCCGTTTGGATTACTGTTTTCTGAAACCTCTATAGAAAAATGTCTTATAACAATTTGATATATATAAGATAAAAAATATAATTAAAAAATGAATTCACGAAAAACGTAAAAAATATAGCCAATTTTTGCTTTTGCTTTTTTAGGAAATTTACTAATTATAGCTGAACTTGAGATTCTTGTAATCTAAATTTGCGTACAAATGAGTCGAATTAACTCATGAATGCTCATAAATTCACTCGAATCAACTTAATATTAATTAAACTCGAGTCCATTGAGCAGCTTGATTAAGTACTCGAATAGGATTGCAAGCCAGTTGATTGAATAAAGTCGAGCTAAGTACACTTTAAAACTTCAGCCTGATTAGTCCACCAAGCAAATTGGAATAAAATTCTAATCGAGTTGGGTTCAACTAAAACATCAAATGGCTTCATCCTTGTTGCCATCCCAATTCTCAACCCCTTCTACTTATACGTTATAAGTCTAGAAACTTTTAGCAGAAAACAATTAATGGGAATTGCGAGATATATTAAAGGATAATTTCAGAAACCTCCCCTGAGGTTTCATGAAATATCACCTAACTCCTTTAAGGTTTTCAAAATATTGCTCAGCACCCCTGAAATGAGGGTGGAATCATATGCTAATATTAAAGGTGAAGAATTGTCAATAATACCCTCATATTTAAATTTTCTAAACTTGTTTTTCTTTCTCTAAATTTCGTGCTTTAACAATGTTTATACATACATAAATACATTCACACATATATATATATAATTGAATTGTAAATGTCAATGAAATATAGGATTTAATCCATGAAATATTCAACACATTTGGAGAAAAATAGCTACAGGTTCCTTTTTTTCCCCTTTTTTGTGTTTAACAACTATGTTTATCTATTATTTATTTATTTGCTCCTATTCATGTAGAGCTAGAGAGAAATTAAGTAATTGAAACTACAGACCCTGCTGGTTTTCAAATTCTGGCTTTTCATTTTTATAATAAAATTTTCATCTTTCACACTCATATAAAAGTTAGTCTAGTTTGAGTAAATTCTTTGTATGATATTACAGTTGAATTTCATCTATTGTTGAGTTTTTTTGCTAAAATGTATGAGTTTTACATACTAATTATTTTCAACACTATTGAGGGTTTTATTTGTAGAAATAGTTTAAATAATAGTATTTGCTTTTACTGTCTCTCTTGCCTGTAGAAGTAACTATTGACAGTAACATAAATCATTATCAACTTTCATCCTTTCACTTTTGAGATGGTTTCAATTTAGTACTTTTTCCTTGGTTTGTAAAATTGTTCATTTTTTATATAGTCTAAGGGTATTAAGGGCACTAAAATAGTCTTTCTCCTCAAATATGAATTTTCTAATATTACTTTTGATTAGAAGGGTTAACAATGTTACTAAAATGTCAATTCGAGGTATGCTAAGTGAGATTTTGAAAATCTCAAGAAAACTAAGGCCTTGTTTGGACAATAATTTTTCAATACATTTTCTAATCATCTTTTTACATCACATATATCAAATCGCTACAGTAATTTTTCTACAAAAAAATCTAGAAAAATGCAATCCAAACACAAAAATTGATATTTCAGGGGAGGTTTCTGAAATGATCCCATATATTAAACAGTAAACTACAAAGTCGGCTTGTTGGACCAGTCGTACCTGTCTGTCTGTCCATATCTACCTTGTATATAAGAAAAGAGCAAGGTTTACTGCTTTCCTTTCCTCTTGCCAAGTGACTTCTTTATTATTTGATAAGTGGCAAGGCCAAATATTTCTTGCAAGTTATCTGAAGCCTTCTCTTTGCAACTTGTCCGGAGCATTCTCTTTCTTTTGGCATTGGACCATTTCTTTTCTTTCTATTTGTGCTTCCTTTTCTTTTGCCATATGGCAAAGTCACATATTTCTCATTGGACCGTTCCTTTTCTCATTAGACCATGTCTGGGACAAAAAAGCACTTGACCCCATTTATGAAGCGAAAAAGCAAAAAATCGACTCCACTGAACAAAAACCCCATTTATCAAGTTCATTTTCTTTTAAACCGTTTCTTTCTCATTGGACAGTCAAATATTTCTCATTGAACCCCTATTCTTTCTTTTTCCGTTGAAGGCTTTTCTTTATTTCTCTGTACCAGACGGCTGTTCTGAGCACAAATTCGGCGCGCCTATTCTGAGAAAATCCAACCAAAAAAATTGGAATTTTTACATGATTTGGGAGATGGGTTTTGTCAGTTCCTTCTTTCATGGTGCAGAGATTACGGGTCACTCACATGAGTTTGTACTTCAAAGGAGGAAAATTAAGAGCAAGTGAACTGCTCTTGCTTACCCTTACCGTGTTTTCCTCTTTCTCTAATATCAAATTAACCTATTTCTATATTGATTTCATGTTGCAAGAATTGCTCACGTGATAATTGTACTTCAAAGGCGGGAAACTACTTGAAAAGGTTCCGTTTGGTGACGACATTTTCGGTGGAAGTCAGCGAACTGCTCCACCAACTCTGCCGGCTGCAAACCCACTCCAAACTGCTTCCTTGAAGCGATGGACTTGAGATGACCACTCAGTCCCATTCATTCTTTAGCCTCTCTCTCATACATTGTGCATTCCCGAAGATTTGGTCAATGATATATCTGTTGAAGAGATCCCCATCAAATTCAACTTTCCTGTTCTCTTCTTGTAAGGATCGAAGACAACCAAGTGAAAGAGATAAGCAGTGTAAAGATCACAAACGTAACAATAAATAAATAAAAAGGAAAGAATTGTAAATCAATTAACTACCCAACTCCTCTTGAGCTTGTAGATTAATTCAAATAAGCTTCTTCAAGTTGATGAATTACAATCACTCTTGTGTACAAAGGAAGGTTCACCTCCTCCTTGCCTCGAACTCCACTTGGTCAAGTCAGAACGTTTTACTATCCCTCAGGACAACCCTCACAGAGCTACACTCATGAAGTATTCACTCACAAATGAAAAGCTTACAATGAACCTCACACCACTAAGACTACAACTCTTCTTTGAAGAGTATTTTCTCACTAAAATCACTCTAAATCTTTTGTATCTTCAGTGTGCAAAAGTTGTTTGAAATATCTGACCAACCACTATTTATATAGGATCAAGAAAGTGCCTCATTAGTACTTCCAACGGATAGAAAGTAGCTGAAGAGTCAACTAGCCGTTGGAGTGTCGGACGTCCGATAGCCCTGTTTTATGCGTCCGACAGCAGGCAGTGAGTTTAAGAGATTTTCTTCAATTCTTTCGGACGTCCGGTGCAAGTTTTTTGTGCGTCCGACAGCAAACAAAGAGATTTGAGAAATTATCTTGTTTCTATCGGACGTCCGATAGAGACATATTCAGCGTCCGATAGTTTTGTCGACTTCGAAAGATCCTATCGGACGTCCGAAACATACGTCCGAAGTTGTGCAATGATTATCGGACATCCGGTACTGTCTTCTTGAGCGTCCGACAGGTTCAGCATACTCTGTCTTTTTCAAATGTGCTTAATTTTTTAACCTGATTTGTTTCATTACTGAAAAAGTCTTTGAGGAGATGTTAGCAACATCCATTTATTTTGTAATCATCAAAAGTTAGGGACCAAGGTCAACATTCTCCCCTTTTTTTATGATGACAAAACAATGAATGAAAAAAAGAAAAAAATTGAGCATATAAGCATAAGCTCCCCATCACACAAAGCATCTAAACTTATGAATTCAGAATAACTCCCCCTTACACATAGCATCCATATCTCCCCCTTTTTGTCATCATAAGGTGAGAGTAAAAATCTCATACCGTAATCCAGCAACAATAACAGGGAATCCAGCATTCCAAATAAAAACAGAGAAATGATACCAGAAATCAGCAATCACCAACATACCAACATATCACATAGAGTTTAACAAATCAAATCATCATTAGATCAGAATTATTTTTTTCTCCCTTTTTGACATCATATAAATTCAGTAATATTCAAAAATATCAAGAAAAAAACTCAGTTCTAAGCATCAGAAACTTCAAAACAGAATTACAGAAAAGCATTATGAACAAGAATCTCATCAATCTTACCAATATCTCCTACTTGTTAGAGTTAGTATCATATTTAACTATCCACATGCATTTCATGTCTTTTTTTATATTTTTTTCACATAGCAATCATTTTTCATGTGACCTTTTTGACAACAAAAATTACCATAATCAAGGAGTTATTTACATGAACAGGTTTAATAAATCTTACTTGTCTTCTCTTATAAATAGCAAATTCGTTGGAATAAGAATTCAACCTATTCTTTTGAAAACAGACTTGTTTCTTGTGTTTAAGCAATTCATTTAGACCATCAATTATTCTTTTCAAATCACCTTGTTCCTTTTTGAACAATTCACAAAGTTTTGTTTTTCTATCAAGCTCAAAGTGTAAAGCAGTCTCACTATTTTTGAAGTAATCTTTTTCAGCTTTCAACTTTTTATTTTGTTGAAAAAGATTTGTATTATCTCGAAACAAAAAACTAATTTTCTGTTTTAACTCCTTGTTTCTAGCATAGGATTCTTTCAAACTATCATGCAATTTTATAATGAAAGATTCAAGATCATCATCAGTTTCCTTATCACTTTCAAATTGAGAGTTACAAGATGTTACCTCATCATCTCCAATGGCCATAAAAGCCAATTGAGCAGATTCTTCATCATCTTCAATTTCACCATCGGAGTTGCACTCATTCCATGTGAATTGAAATTTGTTGAATTTTGATTTTCTTCCTTCTTTCTTCTTCATCACTGGACACTCACTTGCATAGTGTCCAAGTTAGTCGCATTCAAAGCACTAATCAGTTTGCTTTTTGTTGAACTCTAGCTTCCCTTTGTTTCTCAAGTTGTTGGACTGATTCGGGAAGGAGTTGCTAGGTCCACCTTTTCTGAATCTCCTCTTATTGAATATTCTTTTGAAATCTCGTGTGATGAGTGCAATATCACTATCATCACCTTCCATGTCATCTTCACTCACGGAGACTGTATCATCTTCATCTTGTGAAGCCTTCAGAGCAATATTCTTTCTCACTTTTGTGTCTTCTTCTTCCTGCACCTTGGATTGAGTTTTAGCTCATAAGAAGTCAGTGAATTAATGAGAAATTCAATAGGCAAGGTATTTAGATCTTTGGCTTCCTCAATGGCAATCACTTTACTCTCCCAATCCTTTGATAAAGCATTCAGAATTTTTCTGTTTTTCTCACCTAGAGAGTATTCTTTTTCCAGCACCTCCAAATCCTTAATGAGGTCATTAAATCTACAATACATCTCATCAATATTTTCATGAGGTTGCATCTTGAAGGATTCATACTTTGTAACTAGAATGGATTTCTTTTGTTCTCTAACATTCTCACTACCTTCATGAATTTCTCTCAATTTATCTCAAATTTTCTTGGCTGACTTGCAGCCTTTGACTCTAATAGATTCATTTGAGTCTAAAGCACAATATAACACATTCATGACGTTTGCATTTAATGTGAGATGAGCTCTATCCGCAGCAGTCAGTTCACTTCTTATTTTTGGTTTAGATCTTTGAGTATTTTCATCTATAAGAGAGGCATCATATGGACCTTCACTAATAATATACCACAATTCAATATCAATAGATTACAAAAAAATAATCATTCTTTCTTTCCAACTCACATAATTTGACCCATTAAACATAGGTGGTCTAATGACAGAATGTCCTTCAAAAAACATAGCATTGTTGGTTGTCATTTTTACTCCAAAATCGATTGAGCTTAATCTCTAGGAGACCAAGCTCTAATACCAATTGTAAGGATCGAAAACAACCAAGTGAAAGAGATAAGCAGTGTAAAGATCACAAACGTAACAATAAATAAATAAAAAGGAAAGAATTGCAAACCAATTAACTACCCAACTCCTCTTGAGCTTGTAGATTAATTCAAATAAGCTTCTTCAAGTTGATGAATTACAATCACTCTTGTGTACAAAGGAAGGTTCACCTCCTCCTTGCCCCGAACTCCACTCGGTCAAGTCATGACGTTTTATTATCCCTCAAGACAACCCTCACAAAGCTACACTCATAAAGTATTCACTCACAAATGAAAAGTTTACAATGAACCTCACACCACTAAGACTACAAATCTTCTTTGAAGAGTATTTTCTCACTAAAATCACTCTAGATCTTTTGTATATTCAGTGTGCAAAAGTTGTTTGAAGTATCTGACCAACCACTATTTATATAGGATCAAGAAAGTGCCTCATTAGTGCTTCCAACGGATAGAAAGTAGCTGAAAAGTCAACTAACCGTTGGAGTGTCGGACGTCCGATAGCCCTGTTTTATGCGTCCGACAGCAGGCAGTGAGTTTAAGAGATTTTCTTCAATTCTTTCGGACGTCCGGTGCAAGCTTTTTGTGCGTCCGACAGCAAACAAAGAGATTTGAGAAATTATCTTGTTTCTATCGGACGTCCAGTAGAGACATATTCAGCGTCCTATAGTTTTGTCGACTTCGAAGGATCCTATCGGACGTCCGAAGCATGCGTCCGAAGTTGTACAATGATTATCGGACGTCCGGTACTGTCTTCTTGAGCGTCCGACAGGTTCAGCATACTCTGTCTTTTTTCAAATGTGCTTAATCTTTGAACCTGATTTGTTTCATTACTGAAAAACCCTTTGAGGAGATGTTAGCAACATCCATTTATTTTGTAATCATCAAAAGTTAGGGACCAAGGTCAACACTTCTCTTCTTCCATCTCCCTTTTGTTACGGGAGAATAGATGGTGAAAAAATCAGTTGAGTCATAGTGTTCTTGTGCTATAAACATTCTTTGATCTGATCAAATTTAATCAATTTTGCTTGCTTAGGTTTTTGTCCGAGAATAGAACTCCTCTTATTCTCCCTAATTTTTTTCCCTCATGTGTTGGAATCATGTACTCACGGGGTTTGTTTTCCCCCTCGGTTTTATTATCCATTTTTTTCCCTTGTGCATATTTCTTCCTTATTTTAACCCTTCTTGCCATAACCGTTTTGTTCCTTTTTTTCCGCAGGAAATCTTTGTCGCCCTTTAAGGAGAGGAATGGGTTTTACTTTTTCTCTCAGTTTTATTTCCTCTTTTTCTCCCCTTATGCATAATTATTTCCTTACTTTCTTGCCATAACTGTTCTGTTTTTTCCTTTTTTCAACAATAAAACTTCGTTGCGCTTTAAGAAGGGAAATAAAAAATTTATTAATGTTTTGTCTCCTTGTCTTATTGCCTAGCTTGATCTGATTCATGCATCTTGAAGAGCAAACGTTCAGGAGGAGAAAAGGAAAGAATAGTTTGATGCTGTTGGCTTCAGGTATTTCTTCATTTTTTTCTGGTATTTTTGGTATTTTTTCTTTGGCCGAGATTGCCACAAGAAGAATAAGAAATGTTGCTTGAATGCTCAAAATAAATAGATACTATAAGGAAAGCAAGAGAGGCAGAAAGAGGAGAGAAAATAGAAGACCTGAGCACGAGCGAAAATGAAAGCGAGGTAATTATTGAAATCAGGAAACTGAGAATAGTGCTGGAGTTGCGGCCAAATCTTAGACTTATATGAAGTCAGAGAAATTTGCTGCTCCAGCCCAACTGATTTGCCCAATTAGAGATGCCTCAAATTTCTTATTCAGAACCCAAGCTGTAAATCTTGAATTTTTCTTGTACCTTCGATTTAAATAGCCTCAGTCCCAAAAAAGATTGGGGCCTTTACTCTAAATTACCTGTAAATTTGCTATCTTGGGCATTTATGACTTATTTAATGTCACCTCAGCTTAATACCACCTATCTTTGCTAATTGGTATCCTCTGTTTTACTGTCATAAACTTCCCAACGAGCCCTGCAATGGAGTAAAAATTGTAGCATTCCAAGTAAGCATTTTCTTCTGGGAGATAGATCTTGAAGATTAGCTTCAAGATATAAAGATGGGTTATTTAGTAGTGTACTACGTGGGATTGTGTATATTGTTGTCTTTGTTTAGTTATAGACGGTTCCTTTTTTTATTACAAATTGTTGATGTCATCAAATTGGGTGTGGAAAACTAGAAAGTTTTGCTTCGGTTGGATGGTTTGATGCAGTAGTTATGGGAAATAGGACGATTGAAATTTTAAAGTGTGAATTTTCACTTTATTGATGGAGCAAGTTGAATTAGATATTTCTAAATTTTAGTTGATAATGCGAAAGTTTATGTTAAGCCGGCGGTGGAACCAAATCTAATGAGTTAGGATGTTGGAGTACTTGGTTTAAACTATTTAATCTTTTATTTGCCTAATTATTGTTATGCTGTGCAATGGTTTTTTATTATTCAGATAAATTTCTAAATCTTTTATCTGCCTAAATATTTTAACATTGTGGAATGATTTTTTGTTATTTGATAAATTTCTCCACTGGGCAAGGTTAAGAACCTAGATACTTTCGATTTGGAAATTGGGCAGTTAATAGTTTCCATGTGGTGCTTTGCAGACATCATGATTGTTATCTTCGATTGGTAATCCAAAAGTCGCTGCTTAGGCATTCTGAATTTTATTTTTGTGTATTTAATTTTCTCTTCGCTTTTTTCTCCCCTTTTTACTAATCTAAATTTTACATGTTTTTTGGGTGATTGCAGGTGGAGAAAGTTGGGCTTTTTCCTCTTCAATAGTGCTGCAACACTCCAAGATATGGTATATTTTATGTCATTCACTATTAAAAAGGTTTACTCTTTTTTTTTTAATTTTTAATCAAGTTTCGGTTGTGATTTTCCTGGTTATTCATTATTTGAATGCTCTTTCACAAGCTTCATTTTCCATTCACTAAGGAGAAAGTCTGTTTTCTTTATTTGCTTTGCATCTCTATTCCATTAAATGATGGATCTATTTTTGATAGTTTTGTGCGTACTTAGGTCCCAGGCTTTCAGCCACAAATGACGAAAAGCATTGTAAGTCATCAAGGATTTTCATTATTTTAGATTATTTTTTTAAGTGCCTTTTCCTCGTGTCTTTGCATAAATCTTGCCTTTCATTTTCTTTTGCTAGAGTATGAGTTTTTCATTAAAATTTTGCCAATTTGTTCTGAGGGATTGGCCTGTGTATTTAATAGGATGATATTTTGAGACTATACTGTAAATTATAGCAGAATTAGTGCTCCCTATAATTGTTATTACTTTAGTTGAGCGTCACCTTGTTATTGCATGAAAATCTTGCAATTTAGACTTTACCTTTAACCAAAATGGCTTTTCTTCCCTTCTTTCTTGCCATTCAAGAGGCTTTTTATTGTTAATGGAGCCTTTTGTTCCATTCTTCAAACCTTTTGGCTGGTTTTCATGGTACAGCTTAATTGTACCGGACAAAGTAAATCTCATGATAAAATGTCTTATTTATATATTCCATGAATTTGAACTGTACAAGCTAACCCATTGCTTTCAGCCCCATGGCAATTTTCACTAAATTACAAGGTACTAGAATAAATTGTTTTTATGTTTGTAGGCAGTAAACGTTTAGACCAAGCTTAACAAGTCTCGAATATTAGAATTTAACCACATGCTAGAATTAGTAATTAAATTGTCATATTGCTTAGCAACTTTAAATTAGGTATTTGTTAACTTCAAAATGGATCAAATTGCTACAAAGCTGTGGTTTCTTCCTTTTGTTTCATTTTGTGATTATTGACTAAAAATCTCTTATGGTTCTGCATCTATTTTGTTCTTTGTTTTTGCAATCTTTTTTTTCCCTCTTAACTTTTCAACTCATACTTGCTTAGCTTAATTGAGGTGAACTGTCATTACTTACTTACAATTTAGATGCTCTGAATTATATTTTCTACACAATTGGTTGGGTATTAGTTGTGCTATTGGACTTAGATGAATGATTATTCAGTCTGATGAGAATTTTGAACCTTTTCAAATGGGTAATTTATTTCTAATATAGAATAAGGATTTAGATACAATTGTACCCAAGTTTAAAAATAAGAGTGGCAAGGAATTTTTCAATATTTGTTACATAGTAGATTGGGCATTGGCTGTGTCTTGGTTTTTGGAACTGTGCCTTCTGAAATTGGTTTGAATTTTGCTGAAGCTAATACATCTACCTTGCTGCCCACCAATGCACCTGGAAGTCCCTTGAAGAAGCAGCGTGATTTTGAACTCTGAACTTCCTTGTAGCCTTTTGAATTGCTAATTTTGCTAATGTCGAAGCACTTTACAGGTGAATTACTAATCTTGCATCTTTTGACATAATATTGACATCCATTAAGAAATTGTTCTTTTGTGCACCTTAATGGATCTCAATATGTGATCTTTTGTAATTGCCGCCTATCATTGCACTTTGTATTAAGCATTCAGCAAGTCATCTCCTATCTTTGTAAGACTAATTTGCACTTGAAGATATCAAGTTGTTTGTAACACTACTTGCCAATCTTTTGTCATCTTCTCTTATCTTTTGCAATGCTAATGATTTTTTGGTTTTATTTAGTCTTATATTGTTAGTTGCATGCTTGATTGGTAATTTACAATTTTAAGAATCCTATTTCATAAATATTACTGTTAATCTTATCTTATACGAAAATATATATATGACAATAGACTATAGGGGGCCTAGGCTGTGCTAAGCACAGCCGATAACCTCCTAGTGTTTTAATATATTGCCAGTAGCAGTAAGCAGATCAATTTCGTACGCAAGCGTCGTCTTACACCTCCGTCGACGTACCTTCTTGGATTGCGTGTGTTATCGATCTTCTAGCATACTGCAGTAATAATTCAGAAAGAAAACTGCTGAAATTGGCCCGAGCTTCAATATTTCATCCGCCATCACACGCTATAAAATCCCCACTTCTTCTTTGCCAATTTCGTGTCTTTTTGTTTTTTTTTTAAATTCGGCTATTCTAGCTACATCATCATCCTCGGCTTATTTCAGGCGAAAAACCGGTGGGGGCTGCTGAAGAGGACATGGCTTCCGACGAGAAATCGGTCCAGCTCAAGTCCGACGCCCTGATGGAGCAAATGAAGCTCCACCTCACAACTGACGCCGGTAAAGCCCTCACCAAGAAAATTGGCCTTGTTTACCAGCTTAATATTGCCCCTAAGGTCCGTTTTTCTTCCCCCTGCGAAAGACAAAACTCCTGCTTTCTATTATGTTTGCATCTGGCTTTTGTTTTTCTGCTTTTTCACCCATTTGGTTAATTGGGTTTTTTTTTTTAATATATTTTTGGATTACAGAAACTTGGATTCAATGAGGAGTCTTATGTTGTTGATCTCAAGAAAGGAGAGGTTAAGAAAGGTTTGAGCTTTATTTTTTTTTTCCTGGTTTTCAAGTTTTCTAATTTAATTTCCTTAATTTGCAAGAATTGGGGGACACTGAATTCTCAATTTCCTTACTTTACTTCCATTTTGTTTGTAAATTGAAAAAATTCCACACGTAGGAGTAGTATACTGTACACTACTGTTCTATAGCTTCAAGTCAATTTGAGTGATCTAACTATATGCTGGACCTCATTATTTAAATTTATGGTAACGTTGCATAGATATATTGATCATAGCCTGACTCTTACTGATATTTAGTATCTGATCCCCCAACATGATACAAAAGTGGAGATTAAGATCCAATTTTTGCAAACAAGATTGGAGTTTGTGAGATCTGTGTTCCCTTTTATAATTTGCATTTGGCTAATTTATTTCGGTTATTTCCTGTTTTTGGGTATATAGGGACATATGAGGATGGAAAACCAGATGCGACTTTTTCTTTCACTGACAATGATTTTATCAAGATTGCCGCTGGAAAGATGAATCCCCAAATTGCTTTTATGAGGTGGGAAAATTTTGCTACTACTTATTGTTGACCGTTAAGGATTGTTCAATGATTGGAACTCTTGATGGTGCTTTTTCTTTAACTTTGTTGTACAGAGGGGCCATGAAGATCAAGGGAAGCATTAGTGCGGCACAGAAGTTTACACCAGACATTTTTCCAAAGCCTGCAAAGATGTGATGAGATTGATGATTGGTTAATTCTGATGATAAGCTGAGCTCTTGTATTCCCTTGCCTCAGTGTTTCAAGTTGTTACTCTTCAGCATTGTGCAAGCATGTGGTGGAAAACAAAAACTAGTTCAATTGCTAGGCCAATTTCTCTTACGAAAGGCCTGCTCTTTAATGTGTAACTTGCTTCAGAATTTCAAATAGAAAATTTATGACACATTTATCATGTGAATGCTATTATTACATGCTTCATGGTTTAGTCTTCACTTGGATGTGAAGAAAATAAATTTCTGGCACTGAGTACCTTTTTGTAAGTTCTTCTGGTTTAGTCTAGGCTTTGAAGCATACTGCTTTGCTTATTAAGAATTTTGGTGGAAAAGGAAGGAAAGTTACAGAAAGCTGTTGCTAGAGAATGTTCATTGGTATTTCAATATACCAGAAAATTGGTGATTGTTTTCTGTACTTGATGATTTGTGGCCTGATTTATTCCATTCCTTGCTGGATTAATCATATCTTGTATACTATGTTGGCCTACTGCTCTTTCTTTTTCTTTGAATCTTAACATTGTTAGGACAACAAAAGTAAAGTCAGAGGGGAAACTGGTAATCTTTTGCTTGGGTGTTCCTTTACAGGCAACCCTTTTTTCTTTAAACTATAAATCTCTTTGTTTGAGGGTGTTCCTTTAGTAGGCAACCCTTTTTTCTTTAAAATATAAATCGCTTTTTTTATTTTTTTTTTATTTTTATACTTGCTATTTGATCTGTTGTTATTTTTTTAATTATTTATCAACTTTCTCATAAATTACCGTGAGTAAAGGCATTCTGGCAGGAAGTAAGTTTCATCTTCTGCATTCCTACCATTGAATATAGGCTGAAGCTGCAATGCATTTCCATAATGGTATTCATTCTCCAGGAAATGGAAATGACTTCTTAACTGAGAGATCGTCAGTGAATTTGAGCTGTCTTTTCTGTTTATAATGCAGAGAACTTGATATTTTATATAAGGTTACAATTGAAGATCAAGATCAGCTCGCCGAGCAAATTGACTGGTCCTTTTAGGAGGAGCTAATTTGGTCACATACCTTGGAACTGATTTATGTCCTTCACTATAGTAAAAGAGATGATAATTAAATTTGACCAGCCATCTAGAATCTCGTTAGCACTGAAGGCTTCTTCTGTGTTGGTGCTCAATTACTTTTTCCTTGCCTTCTTTTGTTTTATTTTTCTTATGGTTTGGGGATCACAGCCTGTCAGGGCGTCATTCGAGTTCTTGGACTGTAAAATGTCAGGGGATCACAGCTTGATAATAGAAATTAATAAGTACTGTGCCTAGCCTAGAAAACCATGATTAAGTCATACGTGGAATCATACATGTCATGACAAAGAAGGGAATTAATTCTGGCCATGGTGGAAGTGGAAGGTCAGGCTACAATTTGGGAAGCAAACACAATTGGCAAAAGAATTACAGTTGGGTGCAGGGCTAGTGGCGTCAAGTGCCGTCAAGACTTGATCCGGCTACAAATTTTTGTTCTCCTGTGATAAGACAGTAGATTCCAAAAGCCTATCAGTATACTATACCTAATATTGTTAGAAGACTGCTGTTACACGGTGAACATGTGCTGGGTTTGGGTTAGGTGACTGGCTCAATTTGGTTAGGTACATTGTCAAGCCTGTTTGGATTGCCATTTTCTGTCAGAAAATTGCGTCGTTTTTCCGTGATCATATTTTCTTATTACTTTTTTCCTTCATATACATCAAATCGCTACAGTAATTTTTCCATGAAAAATGACGGAAAATGCAATCCAAATGGGGTCAAGCCATAGGATGTCAATAAATAATGAGTTGCAGAGTTTGCACGCTGTAAATTAGCTTTGTCCTGTCATCCCTTTTTTTTTTCTTTGGTGTTGGGATCCTGGAAGAAAGAAGGAAAACAGAAGGGTCGTGGCCACACAATGAGAAAAGGTTAGTGCAGTATGTGAAATGGATTACAAGACTAGTTAAATAGAATGGGAAATGAGACTGTTGTTTGCCATATTCTCTGGTATAAATTCATCAAGTCCACGAAGAATATCAAGAGGAGCCTGACTGGTAGTGGGTCTCGGATGAAATAAATCAACCGGAGTTAGGAGCGCATCTTTTCAAGAAAGTTTGTCCGGCTGCATATAATACTTGGTCAAGTAGCCCTGCGGGTTGAGTCTTGAGACTTGACGTACGTCACGCACTTAACATCCAATCCAACAAGATAAACAGACAAAAACACAGACGTTTTGTAGAAAACTCCTGCTCTAATCCTACTCAGTTTCACAATGTTCCCGGGCGTTATCAGTGTGAACAGATGGCTACTTTTCCATTTTTTGCGCGCATGATATTTCAAGCAAAGAATTGAAGTTCATCGGCATCATTTCATTCCATGTACGCACGCCTTAACCTGTTTAGCCAACAAATAAGTGGAAAATCTTCTATATATACACGGTCCTCAATCCTCATCCTTGCATCCATGTTTCAGATTTCATTCCATATACACCTTTAGCAGTTTAGTCAATAACAAAGTGGAAAATCTTCTATATATACACGGTCCTCAATCCATGTTTCATTGAAGGACCTGCAGGTCTTAGTTCTGTATTGCAACCCCATGAAGAATCTTATGATTTCTTTAGCTTATTTCTTTCTTATTGCCGGTGTATGCTTTTTCCCTAACGTCGCAGCTCAAACGTTGTTGTTTCAGGTACAAATGATTTCTCTGCTAACACAGCTTGTTTCTTTCATATATATATATATATATATGCATCCTTAGTCCTTACTACTAGTTTCTTTCATTTGAATTCAGGGGTTCAATTGGGAATCTAGCAACAAGCAAGGTGGATGGTACAACTTCCTCCTGAACCAGATTTCAGACTTAGCCAGTGCTGGGGTCACTCATGTTTGGTTACCCCCACCTTCTCATTCTGTGGCACCTCAAGGTTAGATTATACCTTCAAGTCCTTTCTTTTTTCCTTTTGCTTCCGTATATATTAATGCAGGAGATGATATTTGGGATATTAATTTTGTGGGATGAGGAGCTCTAAATAAATTCGGTTTTCTTCCTCCATTAATTTTTGCAGGATATATGCCAGGGAGGTTGTATGATCTTGATGCATCCAAGTATGGGAACAAACAACAATTGAAAACGTTGATCAAGGCTTTCCATGACAAAGGGATAAAATGTGTGGCTGATATAGTCATAAACCACAGATGTGCTGATAAACAAGATAGCAGAGGAATTTACTGCATCTTCGAGGGAGGGACTCCTGATGACCGTCTTGATTGGGGACCGTCCTGCATTTGCAAAGATGATGTTCAGTATTCTGATGGAACTGGGAATCCTGATACTGGAGATGGTTTTGGGGGTGCTCCTGACATTGATCATCTCAATTCAAGAGTACAGAGCGAATTATCGGACTGGATGAACTGGCTCAAGTCTGATATTGGATTCGATGGTTGGCGTTTTGATTTTGTCAAGGGGTATGCCCCGAGCATCACCAAAATTTATATGCAAAACACTAAACCTGGCTTTGCAGTCGGGGAACTGTGGGATTCCCTTTCCTACGGGCAGGATGGAAAGCCGGATTACAACCAGGATGGTCACAGGAATAGATTAGCTCAGTGGGTCCAAAATGGGGGTGGAGCTGTAACTGCATTTGATTTTACTACCAAAGGGATTCTTCAGGTTGCGGTACAGGGGGAGCTGTGGAGATTGAAAGATTCCAATGGAAATCCCCCAGGACTGATTGGAATTTTGCCTCAAAATGCCGTCACCTTTATTGATAATCATGATACTGGCTCTACTCAGAAGCTTTGGCCATTCCCATCAGACAAAGTGATGCAAGGATATGCCTACATTCTCACCCATCCTGGAATTCCATCTCTGGTAAGTACTAAATACTAATACAAGGATGAATACTAGTAGAATTTATGTCCTCTGTTTTCTCTAACATAAGAAGTTGCTCTCTCTTTGGTAGTTCTACGACCACTTGTTCGATTGGGGACTGAAGGATGGGATCACTAAATTATCTACCCTGAGGAAAAGGAATGGGATTACAGCAACCAGTAAAGTGCAGATTTTGGCCTCAGATTCTGATCTTTATGTGGCAAAGATTGATGACAAAATCATTGTCAAGATTGGGCCAAAGCTTGATCTTGGTAATCTTATTCCCCCAAATTACCAGGTTTCAACTTCTGGGAACGACTATGCTGTCTGGGAGAGAAAAGCATGAATTTGGTCACTATTGGTATGATGTATAAACCAATAGTGTTTGATATGTACTACGACGTCTAATCCGATACAATCAAATTCATACTGGAAAATAATGAAGAAGGTCATAATTGCTAATCTTCAATCTTTCAAGATCGGACATCTATCCATAAGCAGGAGGAAATTCCAATTCTTCTTTCATTTGCATTCAATCAAAGCCCCCGTTTTGGCCTAGTCACTAGTACACTGGACGCTACAAGTAGTAGTCCCTTTACTGGTAAGTGAAAAGGCTAGCTACTTATAGTTATAGCCCCTGCTGAATTTAAGAGGCCTGTGGAAAATGAAAAAGAGAAGCGCGCAATGGCTGGTTAAAAGTCAAAACAAACCTTATCTATAAACCTTTCATAATATTTTCATAGTTTAATTTTGCTCTAATAATTTTTTCTCCTTATCATGTGAAATGAGCGATCCGTTTTCCTCTATTTAAAAGACCGGTAATTATGGGGATAAAATTTATCGAGACATATATTCATGAATATATAATAAATTTCATTATTATGTTAGGGATATTGATTTTTTAAACACTATTCATCTTGAATATACAAAAAGAAAATGAAGTTGACCAATGGTTTTAGAAACAAATAGACAAATTAAGAAAACAAGGTGATATTAGAGGATTTATTATAATTAACCCCGAGAGGTTTTTAACATATCTGTAACGCAACGTTAGAGTTAACCAATGATTTAGGGAGTAAAGTGAAAAAAATAATAATATTAGAGGATAAGGTGCAAAACTGGTTAAATCTTAGAGAATTTTTAGATGATAGAATAAATATACAATCACTCCATCCATACTCTGCACTCTCATGTTTATATAACTACTGTTACTATATCACTCCTGCGCTCATACATTTAAATAACTGCTACTACTATACTTATTTACTATTATTGTATTTATCCCAAGTCTTCCTACCAACTTTAATTAAAAAAAAAAAGAACTAAAAAAAATAAAAATAAAAAATCTCATAATTAATTCCTTTGCCTACTAGCTAGGATAAAACAATTCCTTTGCCCACTAGCTAGGATAAAACAAAAATAATACTAGTAGCGTGAAAAAGAGCTGAAAACGACAACGTTGCGAATAATAGCCTTTGCCGGTTTGCCCCCTTTGGGTCATCGTTTCAAAATTTCAAACTCCCGCTCAGTATAGTACTGCGGACTGCAGTAGAGTAATACTACTCAGTGGTCAGCACTGGGGTGGGTGACGCCGCATACCTGTTTTGCAATCCAATCTCTTTCTCGCCGTCTCTGTGAACCAACCAGCAAACGGGATCGTTTCTCAAGCATAATGGGGGCCAATCACAGCCGTGAAGACCTGGATCTCTCAGACTCCGACTCCGACTCCGAATCACAAACCCCAGAAGCCCACCGAGAGGAAGACGAAGACAACTTCGAAGACGCTAAAACGCCGTCGTCCTTCGAGCCCAAAACCCCATCTTCTTTGGATCATGTTGAAGCCAAGCTCAAAGCTCTCAAGCTCAAGTACAACAACGACAACTATAGCAAGGTGTCCGACCCGACCCGTAAGAACGCCGTCAAACTCTTCATCCACGTCGGCGGCAACACGTCTAATTCCAAATGGGCTGTCGCTGAAAAATCTGCCACTTATTGCTTTGTCAAAACCCACAGTGAAAATGGCTCGGACGAAGAAGAGGATGAAGAATGCGAAGAGAATTCCTGGTGGATTTTGAAAATTGGGTCAAAAATCCGGGTCAAGATTGATCAGAATTTGCAATTGAAGGCGATTAAGGATCAGAGGCGGGTTGACTTTGTGGCTAATGGGGTTTGGGCTGTGAAGTTTTATAGTGAAGAAGATTATAACTCATTTTTTGACAAATTTCAAGACTATTTGTTCGAGAATACTTATGGGTACGAAGCTAATGATGAGAATAAGGTTAAGGTTTATGGGAAGGATTTTATCGGTTGGGCAAAGCCTGAAAAAGCTGATGATTCGATGTGGGATGACGCAGAAGATAGTTTCTTTAAGACCCCTCAATCAGCTTTGAAAACTCCATTGAGGGATAGAAATGATTTGACAGAGGAGTTTGAGGAGGCAGCTCCCAATTGTGGGGCTATTCAGAGTTTGGCATTGGGTGCTTTGGATAATAGTTTCTTAGTGAGCGATACGGGGGTTCAGGTCGTGAGGAATTATAGTCATGGGATTCAAGGAAAAGGGGTCTATGTGAATTTTGACAATGGAAGGTCTAATGGGAGCTTTTCAAATGGTATAGCTCATTCAACCCCTAGGAAAGCTGTGCTAATGAGAGCTGAAACTAATATGCTTCTCATGAGTCCAATGACTGATGGTAAGCCTCATACAAGAGGGTTACATCAGTTGGATATTGAGACAGGAAAGATTGTCACTGAGTGGAAGTTTGGGAAGGATGGAACTGATATCACAATGAGGGACATTACTAATGATAGTAAAGGAGCTCAAATGGATCCCACTGGCTCTACTTTTTTGGGATTGGACGATAACAGATTGTGTAGGTGGGATATGCGTGATCGAAATGGTATGGTGCAGAATCTTGCAAATGAAAGTACACCTGTATTGAACTGGGCTCAAGGGCATCAGTTTTCGAGAGGGACTAATTTTAACTGCTTTGCAAGTACTGGTGATGGATCAATCGTGGTTGGATCACTTGATGGGAAGATTAGACTGTACTCTATCAATTCTATGAGGCAGGCGAAGACTGCATTTCCAGGGCTTGGTTCTCCAATTACTCATGTGGACGTGACCTTTGACGGGAAGTGGATATTAGGGACAACTGATACCTATTTGATTCTCATATGCACTCTATTCACTGACAAGGATGGGAAGACCAAGACCGGTTTCTCTGGTCGTATGGGGAATAGGATCTCAGCTCCAAGATTGTTAAAGCTCACTCCTTTGGATTCACACATGGCAGGAGTGAACAACAAATTTCGCAAGGCTCAATTCTCTTGGGTATTCCTTTTGATTTTCTCCATATTGTGCTGCCTGCTTAGATGATTACTTTTGAGTCTTGGTTCAGAAAGAGTTATTGTTTGCCTAATTTGCTCATATATGATAGTATAAGAGTGAACTGCTTAGTCCGCTCAAAAAGCCTGTTGTTGCTTATGTTTTACATGGTAACTGTATACTCCTATTATTAGCTTTTCCTTGCTTGTAGTTAATTATGCGATATTATTACTCACGGAAACTATTAATTTGAAAAGTCAATCACTTTCTCATATTATTGAACTTGAAATTCCAACTGTCATAATAGATTAACATGTTGTAGTTGCCTTGATTTTTCAATATATGCATGGATAGGATCTTGAATCTTCCGTTTTTGAGTTCATGAAAATTTTAAGAAGGTGATGTTCAAGCTCTTTTGGGTATGTCCATTCAATAGAGGTAAAAAAACAGAGAGATATATGTTGGCTATTCCATTAATCATGTCTTCACTCTGTCTTACTTATGTTTGCCTGTAAACATAGTATAAATGTTATGTCATATTTTGTGTACTTGCGATCCGCAATCTAAAATGCAGTTGGCAATAACAATATGGAGGCCAATCCGCTAATCGTGTCTTTACACTGTCTTATTTATGTTTAGCTCTGAAAAAGGTGGTATAAAACCTATTGCATATTTTGTATAGTTGCAATGTATAATCTAAAATGTAGTTGACAAGAAAAACTGAAAGGCAGTGAAAACGTTTGTCACTTTTTAGCTTTCTGTGAAGTTTACATGAACATTGTCTTTTCCTGGCAATGTTATAATGTTATTGTAGATCAGAATACTTCTGCAATCCTACTCTTTTTTATTGTCTAAAGTTTCAATGGATGGAAACTGATTTCCAGTTTTAATGGATGTATGTTCCCATGTATTCATACACACCACATACAATTGTTGTGCACATTCTATTTGTGTGAGAGAGGAACTAGAACTTTTGCCTGTGAAATTGTTGTGCACATTCTATTCTTTTGCCTGTGAAATTTGATTACTCTTGATATCTGCTATGATCAATCAACGCAAACTTGGTATTTTGTAGTTTTATTCCCTCAGAGTTTTTTTAACTTTATCCCTCATAGTCTTTCTAATAGTTAAGTATACTTGTACAAGACTTAAGCTCAATCAATTATGAAACCAAATCAATGAAATGCATTTATGCTTCAAAGAAAGGTTATTCCAAGAGTATCATGTGGATAAAATGAAGATATTGTGTGGGTAGTTGCAGGTCTATTTTTGACTTTGACATTATCGATAAATATATATTAAAAAAAGTTTTTGATTAAAACTTTAAGTACTTTTTGGATTAAAACTTTAAGCACTCCATTTTCAGGTTAACTACTAATCACGTGTCAATTCTCCATTTTTGTGTACAGAGTTTTAATCGTTTCTAACTAGGCAAGACAGTAAATCGTGTTCACAAGGAGATTTCATTCTTCTATTATTCATTCTACTATTTGAACCCCATTTCCATTGCGATTAAGTCCTTTTTCACATGCATTTCTCAGGTGACAGAGAACGGGAAGCAGGAGCGCCATTTGGTTGCTACTGTTGGCAAGTTTAGTGTTATATGGAACTTCCAACAGGTTAAGGATGGTTCTCATGAATGTTACCAAAATCAAGTTGGCTTGAAGAGCTGCTACTGCTACAAGATAGTTTTAAAGAATGACTCGATTGTGGATAGTCGCTTCATGCATGAGAAGTTTGCTGTTAGCGACTCCCCTGAAGCTCCGCTGGTGGTTGCAACCCCCTTGCAAGTTAGTTCATTCAGCATAACCAACCGGCGCTTGAACCTCTAAACAAAGCTCTTGTTTGGATGTGTCCACATTTTTTCAATGTCTGTGTGTTCTCCTGAACGTCTCAGTATCCTCTGCGTTGTTCTCACTAAGCACGCAACGCTGTTGTAGAATTTCACCTTTCATTTGTACTTTTCCTAAGTTTCGGTAAGATCATGTTGAAAGCGGTCTTCGATGAAGCTGGCAACCTTATTGTTGTTGTAGAACTGGCAAAAGTATTAGATAGGAGTATTTGAAATTTATGACCGTGTACTCTCTGAATTTAATTTGTAAGGATATGTTATAATTTCCGTTCTTATTTTCACTTCTCCTGCAACCAAACTTCAGATTCCTCTATGAGGTGAAGATATTGCTATTATTTTCAAGCTTGAGTTCTAGGTAATTCCACTTCCTGCCTCCACATTACAAAGATTGATAATATTTTTTATTTATATACCATGGTTTTTGCTGATGCATCCTGTTTCATAATTGACATGGCAGTCTTATTTTGTAAAACGTTAAAAGTTCGGAATTCCGGTCTTAAATTGAGCTTGGCATATACAAATGTATGGCTTCTATCTGAATGCTGGAATGCGTGGTTTGATAATTCCATTGTAAACCAAGCCAACGGTTTCAGTGAAAAAGGATAAGTGGGGCCGTGCTATCTTCTCTCTGTCAAGCTGTGAACTATATGCCCTCAATCTTTGGCCCCTTCCTGTTGTTATCTGGGCCACAAAATAGAAAGACAAAGATGGATATTGCTTTGAGTAGAGGCTCCCAAATTCTGGCATTCAATGCATCTTCTTCCGTTTCTGCAAAGAGTTCACGAAGAAGTTCATTAGATATTACTGATACAAGCTGGCCTGCAAAAGGAGTAGGACCTTCTCTCAGTCACCTCCAAACTGTAGTAGTTCAAGCTGAGAAGCGCCCCACGTGGCTCCCGGGGCTTGAACCTCCACCTTATCTTGATGGAACGTGAGCCCATTTCTTGTTCTATCTATCCAATATTGGTATAGAATCCCTAGTCTGCATGTGGTGTATCTTTGTCCATTTCTTGTAGTACATAATGCTGTTTTGCAGACTTGCTGGAGATTTTGGGTTTGATCCATTGGGGCTTGGGGAGGACCCCGAAAGCTTGAAGTGGTATGTACAGGCAGAACTGGTTCATTCTCGCTTTGCTATGGCTGGAGTTGCCGGAATTCTTGTAACTGATGTACGTTAGTGATACTGGACTGCGAACTCCGAATCTCCACTCTTTGTTCTTTATATCTGGCACTGCATTGCTTCACAATTGCTTTGCTTTATTAGCTTAGATATTCTAATCTGTTTTTTAGTGTTATTAAGTTTGATCTACACTTGGTAGCATTCACAAATGTATAATACAATCTTCCCAATGATGTTTTGATCTGTTAGCGTTGGTTCTAGCTTTTGAAACTCTTGCTCGTCCTCCATTTTCCTGCTGCAGCTGCTTCGTGTAACAGGAATAAGCAACTTGCCAGTTTGGTATGAAGCTGGTGCGACAAAATTTGATTTTGCTAGTACCAGAACACTGTTGATCGTTCAGCTAATACTAATGGGGTATTTTGACTTAATCCACAATGCCAGTGACTCAATTGCAAGGCTGCAATTGGAATTGAAATCTTTATGAAAGAAACTACTTATTTTCTCCTTCCTTCATGTTTTTCTCAGGTTCGTTGAAACAAAGAGATATATGGATTTCAAAAACCCTGGATCTCAAGCCAAGGAGGGAACTTTCTTTGGGTTAGAAACTGCACTTGAAGGCCTTGAACCAGGGTAAAACTCTTCCAGACTATAGCATTTTCACTTGTTACTTCAAAATTCTTCAGTCATGGCTAGAATCTATTGTGCTTGAGAACCACTTAGAATTTGACGTTGTAGTCCTTGAGATTTTAAGTGGTCATCGTTTTCTGCTGTTTGAGCAGGTACCCAGGTGGCCCTTTGTTGAATCCTCTTGGCATTGCTAAGGACATAACGAATGCTCATGACTGGAAGCTCAAAGAGATAAAAAATGGTTAACTTATTGAGCATAATATAAAATTTCACGATTCCTCTTCCCTATCTAGATACTATTTTTTTTTCTCTAGTATCAGTAGGAGAGCTCGAATCCGGGATCTCTCACTTACATGCCCTCCTCACAAACCGCCCAATCCAACCCTCCCCCAAGATACTTTTCCTGTTTACCATGATGCAATCCACGTAAAAAATGAGTGTCTTTTCTGCAGGAAGGCTAGCTATGGTGGCAATGCTAGGATTTTTTGTTCAAGCTTGCGTGACTCATGCTGGCCCTATCGATAATCTCGTGGAACATCTTTCAGATCCATGGCATAAAACCATTATTCAAACACTTGCTGGTTCTGGTTCTTGATTTCAGTCAAATGTAAAGCTCACTGTGTGTCTGTGTACTCCCCCTCCCTCCCCCCCCCCCCCCCCCTTTTTTTGTTCAATCTTTTCGGTTTGGAATCGAAATGTGGGCTATCATTTAGCGCCACATAATGAAGCTGATTTTCTTTTGATTTGAGCAGTGAACGTATATAAGTTTGAACTCTTAAAAACAAAAATGTAAGACACAAATATCAAAAGAAAATGTATGTCCTGCAGCAGATTGACTGAAGGCAAGGTCATTGGACCTGCCAGCGAAATTTCTTTTTTAGCAGTCATCAGGTGATGAGGTGTTCCATGCAATCTAGATCAAAAGCCTTGAGATCAATCGATTCCTAGACAAAAGTTTGAAGACAAAATGAGAAGATCTTAACTGAATGCTTTAAAATAGTAAAAGCAGCGCCTAATGCTTCCAATGTATAGGTTACTCACCAAACGAGAAACTGAACACTTCAAAAATCCTTTGGAATAACATCAGATGCCACAATAATTCGTAAAATTGCAAATTGACCTGATTTTGTACATTTTCTTGGTATGCTTATTCATATAAAGCATTTCAATGGATTCAATAATAATAAATTCTGGAGAGACGACAACAAGAAGTTAATACATTAATAAACAACAATGTTCCAGGATGTCAACACTGTGAACCTGCAAAAACTGCGAGAATCAACACTCACAAGCAGCAGTCAAATATATTACAGAACCGCCTTATTGTTTCTATAACCAAACCAATAAAAGAAAAACCTGGTTTTTGTAATCCTCTAATCAGCCCCAATAGCAAGTGAAATTTTAATCCCTTCAACTTATTGCACATAAAAAACTCAACATGTACAATGTACATATACTGTTAGAAATTACTTTCCCAAGAGAAACCAATAGAAATAGCCAACTAAATAGCAACATAGCAATAATGAGAAACGTGATTTAGATACCTAAATAAAGGTACTTATGCTGACTTAGCTTGTGTCTTCTTTCTTGCCAAAAACATGAAGATGCGTGGGAAGAATGATCTCTTCTTTTTCTTTACAACCTTGACTTCAGGTTCTGGTGAGGATTCAGTTTCTGTGTTGCTTCCATTCAAATGTGCCTTTGGGCTCAGCCTCTGATGAATTCCAGCAGCATCAGGTCCTTGATTCAAGTTCTTGGTTTCTTGTCTGTCCTCAAAGCTTGCTCTTGGACTCTTAGTTGGGTGTGCCACCGGAACTGATTCTGCTGCTTTCCTTCTCTGCTCATGCTCTGCCCTCCACTTTCTCAGCTCCTGTTCTACACCCAATTTCCCTTCCTTGGCTTGTTCTGCCTTCTGCAATGCAAGTTCCAGTGCTGATTTTCTTTCAGCCAATTCACGGTTGACTTCCTCCAGCTGATTCAAGGTCCTCAATTCAGACTCTTTAGCCACCTCAATCTGGGACATAGCAGCTGCCACCCTCATGTTGGCCTGTTCCTCTGCATCATGTGTCCTCTTGCTCAGCTCGTAATACTCTTCTAAAGAAAGAGTAACTCCAGTAGGTGTATCCTCGTCATTTGTGCTTTGAGCTGATTCACTCTCTTGCAATGCATTGATAGCTGCAAGTGCCAATTTCTCCGAAGCCTTTGCAGCCTCTATTTCCTTTTGAGCTGCATGTAATCTACTCTCTATTGTACTTGCTCCTGCCTTTGCTTGCTCTGCTTCCTCCTTTGCCTTCCTTAACTCTTCACGAACCATTTGAGCAAGTGATTTTGCCTCATCAGCCTGGTGAGCTGCCTCCTGTAGTTGCTTGGGCAGTTCCACCATTTTTTCTCTAGCTTCCTTCTCCTTCATTTGAACAAGAGCAATCTCTGACTTTGTCCTGTCAATCTCTGCCTCAAGAGATGCAACCGCGACTGATGCCATTCCTTCTCTCTGCCTAATAGCGGCAAGTTCTGCTTTTTCCTTTTCTAGTTCTGACTTCAATGATGTAGCCGCCACCTTCAAGCAATTTACTTCATCTGTTGCTTTCTCAATGTTGAGCTTAACTTCTTCCAGTTCCTTCTTGGCTAAATCAACTGCTGCCTGTATATCACCGTGAGTTCTTCTCTCTGATTCGACCAGCCCATCTTTGAAGTTTCCTTCATTATTTTCCTCTTTTAGCTTTGACTCCATATAAGCTGCCAATTCAGCTTTTAATTCCTGCAGTAATGTTGAAGCCGTATCCAACTTTGACTTGAGATCCCTTGCTAAGACTATTTGTTGGTTTAGTTTCTCCAGCTCCTCTTCAGCCTGCTTCAATTCTTTCTCCCAGTTTAAGGCATCCTGCTCTTTGGCCATAGCTGCTCCAATCCTATGTTCCTCTGCCTCAAGATGTGCAGCATGTGCAGACTCCAAGGATTCTTTTGCAGTAATCAGCTCAATTGTCAAATCCTCGACCGTCTTTTCAACTTCTTTTGATGCAGAAACAGCTTCTTCTGCTTTCTTCACTGCTACATCTTTCTCAGTCACTAATACAGTATAGTCTTTGTGAAGTGCTTCCAACTCATCTTTCACAGATTTCAATTCTGTAATTGCAGCTGCATGCCTGGCTCTTGCGACCTCCAGCTGAGCCTTGGCTGCAATGCTAGCCTCATCAGCAATCCCTTGTTCCATCTCTTCCACCCTGAGTTTAGCAAGTTCAGCATCTTGCTTTGCTTGTTGCTCTTCTGTTTGTACCTTCTCCAGGTTGAGCTTCAATTCTTCGATAAGTCTTTTAGTGCTCTCTAGCTCCTTCAGGACATGTACTTTTGCATCTTCAGCAGCGTCACACTTGTTCTTATACAATGGAATCTCCTCTTGTACTTTCTCCAGTTCTTGTTCTATTAACTTGCGTCTCTGCAGATTGAAAGCAAATTCAGAGCTACCAATAACATATAACTAATGATTACAGAAAAGCATATACTGCAGAACAAAAAACATTTACACCAGAATAAAAAAAGACAAAAGGTATCTTGATTTTATATACTACTGCTGCTTATCTCGAGAGCCAATGGAATATGAAATTTTTTAATAGAAGATGATAATAATATGGTTATTTAAAAGCTGGACCATGACAGTGATAGACAACAGTCTAGGAGTTGGAAGAAATTTTACCTCCACAGTCTGCATTCTATGGGCCTTCCAATCAACAATACCCCCAAATTTTGAAACAGCATGTTTTACGGATTCAATAGGTGCTGCCGTATCAATTTGGCCTCTGTTTATATCCATACTCTGAGGAGTTTTAGGGCTGCCAGCAGACTGTTGTGCTCTGCTTATGGTTCTGGAAACTTTGGAAACAGGACTGTTTGACGCTATTACATGATTCGTGCCTTCATTCTCTCTGACATGACGAGATGACGCAGAAGGTATATCATCACGACCATGAGTGCTCCTAGGGGAATCAACCGCCTGAGAAAGGTGTCTGGCAGCTCCTGCATTTTGTCCCACTTTAATAGGTGGAACTGAGACAGTGAATTCTTTTATGTTTTGTATCTGAGATGCCTCCAAAACCGAATTCCCATGTGCATGCCCATTGGAAGTATCATTTGATTCAATATGAGTACTACCAGGTGACCCAATTTCTAAAGATTGTTGCACAATTTCACTTGGTTTTGCTTCTAATGTATATGATGGAACAGATTTTGAAATAATTGTTGAAGTGTCATCTTTTTGAGTCTCCTGTTCCCCTAGTATGTTTGTTGATGAATGTGAGATTGACTTCTCAACTTGAGTGACATCAGAAGTACGTTCCGGATTTTCTGATGGAACAGATGGACCGTCTGCAAGAAAAGAGACATCTGACATATCCTTTGGATGTTCTAATGCAGAAATATCCGTATGTGGTTGCTGACATTCAGATTCCACCTTCCCGTTAGTATCTGTTGGGATATGACTATTTGTTTGATCCTCATGTGTGGAGGAAACAATTGGTGTGGTAGAAGACTCTGCAAGAGCATTTTCGTCCATCTTTTTCACATCCTCCATTCCAAGTCCTATGAAGAGCTAAGTGGGTACCTGAAATTCAAGAATCTTAAAAAATAAAAACAAATTGAATGCAGTAATGTGAATATTAACAGTCATAAAGAAGTGCAGCGTAAGACACAACAAGTACTCAATGAAACCATCTCTATTATCTTAGGTTAAGCAACTTATGGCCCACTCTTTTTCATGAGATCAATGTTTAACAAGCAAATTCATTACCCATGACTACTATAAATGTTTTTATTTTCTTATTTTTCTTTAATGTACTAAGAATCAAGGCACTCATTTTGACTAAGGCCCATTATACTGGCAAACGTAAAACTGGACATACTCAGGGAAAGATGTTTACCAGCTGATATAGCAGTAAAAACAAAAATGTGGATCAAAGAGACATTAGATACACATCAGTGTAAGTATGACCTCTTCCACATTTTTATCCTGGCAGCAATAGCTACAGAGATACTAATAGCCAAGACACTAGTTATTGAATGTTTTAGCAGAAAGCCAACAACTAAGAATTACAAGCCCCATCCTAGACAGATCTCTCTTAGATATGCCTTATTCTGGACACGTAATGTGCTCTTTTTTTTGATTCGGTTCGAAGGGTGAAACATAATGTGCGTCTCCAAACTGCTGGCCACCAAATCCTGAACATGACCATCAATCCTTGAATAATGAAATAGAGATCTCTCACAGTGCAAAATAATCATGTCAGTTGGATGGAGAAACATATGAAGCATGTAGCGATGTGCGCGCACGCATGTGAGAGAGAGACTGATGAAGTAGGGATCACTTACAGTGCAAAACAATCATGCCCGCAGGAAAAACATATGAAGCATGTAGGGGGTGGGGCAGGGGGGTGTGTGTGCGCGTGAGAGAGAGAGAGAGAGAGAGAGGGAGAGAGATCTTAACTGGAGGCCAAAACGCTACTATTCTAGCTTCTAGAAAATATTTGGTTTACAAATATCTGTTAACAATATTTCCTTTGTGATGAAACTATGCAAATTGGTGCAAAGTCATGAGTTCAACAAAAGAAATGATGTTGCATACTATGTAAATTGTGATTATCTAAACCACAGTTCCACAAAAAACAGAAGTAAATTAAGTAGCATTTTCCAATTCATCGTGCTTTTCTACTAGAAGAAAAGAAGAACAAGAACAAGAAAAAATTCAAACTAGAAAACAATTAAATTATGCAGGGACATATCTGCTTCTGTCTGCATTCAGAAGTATCTCAAGGAAATGAATTAATAAATATACTGGCATGCAGAGTATGATTCAAGAATCTTTTCCTTCAAAAAAGATAGCTACAGAAAAACATTTAAAGATTGTGAATTGGTTTCCAACCATACACAGTAGTTCTGTTATATTCGAAATTGTGAGTTAATTCCTTCGTTCTATTATTGTTACAAATGCTATTATGAACCAATAACCTCAAATTGTGAGGTCCACTCTATTCTTTCCTAAGGATGCATGCTGTTTACTATGAACTCCATCATACTTCTGAAATTTTTTATGAATGAGGAAAAAAATTGATCTACAAGTCATCCCACGAACAAAATTGAAAAGAAAAAGAAGCCTGGTGGATGGTTAGTATCTCCAGGTAAATGATTTTTGAGCTGAAGGAGGTGGCTAAAGATGCAGATGGAAGCTTAGTCCTCAACACTTTGGTGAGCAATGGAAACTGACTCCTTTTGTTTATTACTTTGCAAGACTAGATTCCTTTAGCAGACTTTCCTGCAAGGTGTTATGAGCGAGCTGTTGGGAGCTAGATTTAGTCTAAACACATAATTTGCAGCATTCAGGAGATATTGCATTAGTAGAGCATCCAGTATCAGGAATCCTTTGTTTGGATATTTCAAAGATGTGCCAACTTCATCTTCAGACATTCAATTATAGGAAAATCTTTTCAAGCTTACATATTTTCCTACTCTAAAACTTTCTCATGCCTCAGGGGTAAATTGAGATAATGTTTGACACTTCCATATCAATCTCGTAACATACACAAGAACATTGAATTCATCTCGATGTTCTATATTCTCCTGTTCCAAATAAATGTTGAGCAAATTTTTCACTATTTTGGTCAAGCCTCGAAAAATTGCTTTTCCTAGTTGGCAGGAATGAGGGTCCAGCTCAAGTAGCTTCAGTTGCATAACCTTCATGTTCATGAATCTTATATAGGAGGCAGACTCTCTAGCACATCTCTAGAAGGCAAACGATGGAATCACAACTGGTCTGAAGGCATAGCTACATGGATTATATACACACCACAAAAGATTGGCAGGGCATGTACCACCTAAAAGCCTACGAATTCCCAAAAACCATCAATCTTTTGAGGATACATAACTCGCAGACATCCAGTGGTAGCAGAGGATGACAAAATAAAAACAAATGACATAATCGTTATTGTAAATAGTGCTTGATGAGTCAAATATATACAGACAAGATAAACAACACCTTTTCTATTACATGAACTACATAAAATTCATTAACATAATGATGTGCTCCAATCTATGAATTGCCATACCAAAAATCAATCACCTTACACAATCTATCCCCCTCCCCCTCCCCCACCCCGAAACCTGAAAAAACTAACATTCATAAAAGAGAAACATGCACCAGGAATAAAGCGTTCAAATACAATTAATCACATTGGAAACTTCCGTGATGGCTGTCAAAGCACAAAATTTAAACAAAGACGCACAATATTATATGAGCAACCCTACAGAATAATAAAAAAAAAGGTTAAACCACACACCAGAAAATTCAAGAAATCAAGACGAAACATCATGCTATAATACTAGATGTTTGACACCATTTTCTACCACTTTCAACATCTAAACCCACATCCTAAATATCTTGAGAAACAAGGGCTGACAAATATTTGAAAATACACCAGAGCTTTGCATACATTCTTCTCCCGCATGAAAGACATGATGAAAATCTCCATTGTAATTCTATTGGCGCAAGATTCTACCTAATCCCCAGCTCATCATGATTGAAAAAGAATCCATCTTTACATAATTTAATTTCTTATGAAAAGTTAACATCTTTCACAATCATTTACCTCATCCTGGTTCCAAGAATTCCACAAATGCACATGCAAAACCGTAACAACCAAACAAATACAGTAAAGAACAAAAATTCACCATTAAATGCAGAAGAATCTACATACTTCAAATTTGAACGAAGCATAGAGCATCAATAGGCTATTAAATGATTAGTCATGGTTTAATCAGAGAATTATTTAGATTGGGAGAGAGATGAAGAGAGATTGAAAAGGGGAGAGAGAAAGAGAGAGACGTACCCCTGAAACGCCAGGAACGAAAAAGAAAGGCAAGTCAAAAAGGAGACCTCCAAAATATATGCCTCCCAAAAATTATTAGCCACCCTTCAATTTTCTCCAATCAGCTGGAAACAATTCACTGCCTCAGAAAAAAAAACTATATGTAATACTATATATAAAAAAAAAAGAACCCACAATTCATTAGTTCTTAAAAGCTTAGCCAAAACAAGAGAAGGTTATCTTTATACTAGTACCTCCTGTATTCAAGAGTCAAAGGCAGATGTGAGTTGAAGCTGTTTGGATGATTTAAGGACACTAAGTAATTGGGATTTTGGATAATTGTTAAGTTTGATTGTCCGAAAATTTTGTGGTACATAAATGAAGAAGAAGTACGACTGTTTTTAATGACCGTAGCATAATCTACGAACCAGAGGACCTGTGCTGGTCTGTTTTTTGTTTCTTGTCAATCGTCAGCTCTTCTCTCTGCCTGTCTTCCCTTCTCTCGCTTTTCTGTCTTTTACTCTTTTCTTTTTTTATATATAAATTTTATTTGTTTTAAAAAAATAAATACTACTCTATTTAAAGAAGTGGAGACTGATTTAAAGTCGCCGCCCATTAAGGGTGCTGTCATTACGCTCCGTTCCTAGCGCGTGTCTTATCCAAGTTTTTTCAATTATTAGTTGAGAAAATGCTCTATTATTTAGTGACACTTCTTTTCTTGGTTAACGGTACTCCCATCATTTATTTTATTACATAATATAATAAATAAAAATTATATAATAAAAACGATAGTGCGAGTGTCATTAAAAATTCTCTATTAGTTATTATCCAATTAATCACTACCATCTATTATAATGTGTATCACGTTACGTGTATAATTGCACCAAATATACTTACTTATTCTGTCAAAAAAAGAAAAAAAAATCACCTATTTGACATTGTGTTATTTAATATTTTCTTTTACAACATTAAATTGTGTAAGGGGTTTCGTCATTGTACTTTTGGATTTTTTTTTCAAGGTCTTCTTTTTTATATATATATATATATATATATTTTAAATTTCAAATTAGTTTACAATCTAGAGCTAGGAATGATTGGCTCTTGATTTTGGTGTTTTTGTCAGGTTTCACTTGTTTAATGATCCTTTTCCCCCAGAGTGCATCTTTATTCTATACAGAAGAGGAAAATCATTGAATTGCACAAAAATACAATGGGTGGAAATAAAATTATTACACCTATAATAAAATCAAATAGTACTTTATTATTCATATCATAATCATATGTACAAAAAAATCTGCACCCTTTTGATGTCTTGCCCTCCTATTTGATTCTGAAAAGTCAAAACCATGTAGCTGGACTGGACTTTATATCAGATTCAAACTTCATCTCCTCATGCGTTTGGGCCGTTCGACCCAAAAAAGCTTCCTCTATCCGGTCCCAAGATCCCAATCAGAACAACTATAGTTGAATTTGGTTGCTCTGTGGGCTCTTGATAATGGGTCGTTTCTTTGATTTGCCATATTTGCCAAAAGTAGCCATTTATGCAATCGTCCACAAAAAGAACACAGACAAACCAAAGATTTTTTTTTTTACTCAAAAAAATAAAACCAAAAAATGAAAATACTTGTCAAGGTATTGTTAATTTGTTATGGGTTTTTTTTTTAAAGAAAAAATGATGGGGGTGAGTGGAAGTCAAAATTTATTTAAGAAATAGCTCTACAGTTGGATTGAACGGTTCATTATTGGGTTAATGCGTAGGTGGGATATAATGAATAAATTTGATCAGTAATTCGTCAACGAGATAGTAGTGTATATTTTATGCACTGTTAGGTGTACCTAATAGTGGTTTGCTCAACTAAGACTTGGTTTGATGTCTCATTTTCAACTTTCCATTCTTGCCTTTCACCCAATCCTCAAATTTAAACAAGCAACTTTTCAGATAAATTAAGCTTGTCTGATTAGCAAGATATTTCTTCCTAAGGAACTAAACAAGTAACATTGCCATACATATACATATACATGTGCATATGGTCTTGAGGTTTATATGACTGCTTAGATTTTTTTTCTTTTTTATGACACCTTAGATTAGTAATTAGTTATTTCAAAAAAATTCAAGAGCATCTTACGTTAGTTTATATAACCTAACGAGAGTTCATAGAAACGTGATTAAGCAATTCATGAGCATCTTATTTGAGATTCTGTACTAAGCGATAAGTGAACAGATTATCACTTACTATTTTGATTGAGTTTTGTCTAAACAATTGTGGAACTAGTGAGATAGAAACCGTCAGGAACTATTTTTTTTTATCACCAAACACCTCTGAATATATTAAAATCTGAGTCCGTTAAATTTAATTGCTGAATTGGATTATCAAACGGACAACTTGCTGGTCACTTGAAATGGTAATCACAAATAATGTATTGGTAACTTATGCTTGATTTATTGGTACTGGTGACTGACTCGAGCAGAATAATTTTCTATACAAATAAATTACGAACCATGTTGAATAAATCCCTCCGCGCAAAATCCTACGCAATTTTAATTAAAAAAAATTAACAAAAAAATGAAGACAAATACTAGAAGAAAGGCAAAAAAAAAAAAGTTTTAAAAAAATTACAAAACCAATTCAAGTAGTATATTTTCTGGGATCAGTAACATTCATACTCCAATGTCCATCCTTTAATCCCTTTTCCCGAGCCAATTTCCTGTCCCATTCCAAGTCAATCTTCCTTTGTTTCCGCAATGCACAACATTTCTGCAAGCCCTCATCCATGGCATCATGAAGTTTCCACCATCTTCGATGAGCAACATCACTTGCATAAACATGCTGATTTTCAAGGTCCCAGTTACAATCATAGTCCCTGTAGCACAGCCAGGGCTTCAATCCAAGAAAATGTATGGAATACAGCTTAGGTGGATCTGCCCCCAATAGCTGATTCTTGACTGCAGCCTCCACCGTAGAATTCGACCAAAAATTCTTCAAGAAATTAACTCTTCTAGGCAACCTATGCCACCATACAAAAACTTCATTCAAAAATCCCTGGTCGCCTCCGTTGTACGACACAATTTCTCTGGTACGTTGCATGAACATGTTGAACGTGCAATTTGAAGGCTCAATCACCATGATACCCGAATTGAAAATGGATCCATCGTTTCCCGTAGCAGAAATTTGAGGAAAATGGAAGAGAATATCCAGATTACGTAGGACGATAATGTCCGCATCGATGAAAATGATCTTGTCATATTCAGCGAGCTGCCATAATCTGAATTTACTGTAATTGTATTCGTTATAGGTGTTCTTTTCGGCTCTCGGGTTTCGGATCCTCTTGATGAATCGGAACTTCCACCCGGCTTTTGCGAGGGCCTCCCTTTTGGGTTTGGATATACTCCTGTCCAGGAGGAGGATAAGGTCGCGTTTCGTTCCGGTTTGGAGGAGACTCTGGGCTAGGGCTATTGCTCCACAAACGTAGGCTTCGGAGGAATGGAGAACCGTAGCATAGGCTTCTCTTTTGATTGTTCTGGTGCTTTTTTTCCCAATCTTGGATACGTCGTACACCTCGTGGATTCCTGAAATAAGTGATCGTCAATTATGTAGCCAAAAAAAAAAGCACATGTTGACCTTTCAAATATGGTAAATGAGAAAAAAGGGATGAAATGTGATGCCTCTTCATACAAAATGGGAAATGAAGTAATAATTAATGCTACTACTATCAACTACATGTTGCTTAAAAAATAATTCAACACACAAGTAAAGTGGTCCTAAGATTACAAAGTACAACTGTTTGTTTTCTGATTTGTGGGTTATGCCATCGAGTTGATCCTTATACGGGTTTAGTTTATTAAGAGATTTTGATTAAACGTACTATGATACCTATCAAGTCTTTAAAGACTTAAAGTGATTCGACAAGAATTACGTAATAGACAATACGCCCTTACTTTAAAGTTGTTCCAAATACCTTTTTTTTTTTAGACATCACAAATGGATTATTTCTTTTGGTATGCCAAAAGATTAAAAACGGGCATTTATATGATACTTAAAACAACGAAAGCAAAATTTTTCGGGCTTTTCGGTTTGTTTCAAGTATCAAATACCAACTACCGAGAAATGGACATCTTGTTAAGAAATTGTAACCGACATGAAAGCGTAGAGCGCCTGTAGCTCAGTGGATAGAGCGTCTGTTTCCTAAGCAGAAGGTCGTAGGTTCGACCCCTACCTGGCGCGCTTTTGCACTTTTTTCCACTTTCCGACCCCTACCTGGTTATGTTCCAGTCACTTTTCTCCGTCTTCTGGGCGTTTTCAAGAAGTAAAGTTCACTCTTTTCTTTCTGGTTTAATGATGAAAGTCCTCTATTTGCTTCAAAAAAGTAAACAAAAGGAACAAAGACGTAATATGCTTCTACCCAGTTATTATATAGTATATATCTCTATGGTTTAAATTTGTGAAACTGTTTGAAAGATTTCACGAATAGAAGAAGCAAATTAAATTTGTGAGGAAGAAAAAAAGGTGAAATTGTTCCATGAAATAGGTGGTGTAAAGGCAATAGACGCAAAACTGAAAAATTTTTGTACCTTTTCCCCAGAGAGGCAAAGCCAAATTGCAGGAGCCAACTGGCAATGAAACTTTCTGCGCCAACCTTGTCAAGTCTGGTTCATAATACCACCAATCCCCTTCTTGTCTCAGCAGATCATCACATCTAAACAAATCAGGCATTGGCCTGCATTTGCTCAAAAACACCACTTTGATCCTCCTATTCCAAATCCCTCTTCCTCTCTTAACCGCTAAATTGGCAGCTATGAGATGCACCTGCAGCCTAAGCACATCCCTTCCCCATCCTACTTCTTGAACTCTGCACGGCAGCTTGGCTACTATCATATCCACTGAAGCATATTTATAAAAATCCGGCATTGGTATTTCTGGGCAGGACGGACCATCAATTTCTTCCTCCTCATCAATCCACTCAGGGAACAGATCCTTCCATTCAAAAAGCTCGGAAACTGGCTCGAAAGAAACGGGAATAACTTGTCCAAGCATGTTCCATTCACTTACATCTTCACCCTCCATATTCACCATCCCAATCATCATCCCTCGCCCCATTTCGTTCATGAAACTCGGTTTTTCCCTCTTCACCACAATCCTTTCAGGGCTGTTGAATTGACTGTTGCGCGGCTCTTCCAGGACTGCCTTCATCTTGATACCATTTTCCGTCTAAGCAAAGAAGATAGCACAAACTCGAATTATATCTGACATTGTATGTATATAACTCATAAAAGCAGTTGCAGCAATACAACCTGATCAGTCAGCTCACCTTACCTTATGATGGCATTCGCGCAAAGAACATCTAACAAAAGATGCAGGGCTCGCATTGTAGACTGAAGTTGATGAAGGCCAGAGAAAGAGAAATGCATAAGCCAACAAGAACAAAGCCAAGAAAGCTATATTGATCCGAATAACTAAAGCTTTTGGAAAAATAGCCTTGATCATATTTTGATGACTTCAAAAGCTAGCTGCGCGAACAACCTTTTTGGCCTGTATGTAGGCGAACTATGCTATGATTTATATGTTTCAACTTTCAACTTTAGTTTGCTATAATTGTGATGCTGCATTGGAGCATACAATTTAATTACTAGAAGGCTACCTAGAGGACTTATATTTAAGAAGGGGATTTGGAAATTTGAGGTAAGTAGTTGTTAGGGATGTAACCATATAAGGGGGCGCTGCAATTGGACCAATTTATCATTTTTTTTGGGGATCAAAATTCAAAGAAAAGTAACCAAAACCAATTGGGGACTTCCAAGTGTTGTGTGTTTTTCTTTCTTTGGAATTTTCTTTTGTTAGAGTTATACAGGAGGGTTTTGCTAGGTCGCCGCCATATGTTGCAACGTGTGATATTTCCAGAAGCATGACTTGATTAACTTATCTCATAATTAATCTTCCCTTAATCTCTAAGACTTCCAACTAAGATTGCCCACTCTTTGTCTAATTTCTTCCAAACGTATCAAGGAGTATGGTTTATGATTTGCTTGCCCTTTTTTTTTATTTTTTCATTTTAGAATGCCACATATACTAGTCCTTTTTTTCAGTCAATACAAGTTAACTCGATTAACAAGAACGAACCACTCACTCATAAAAGATCATCGGTTAGAATTTCGCTGTAGATGTGAAGATTGTGTTGATGGGCGATTTGTAAGAACTCCTATAAGCCACCTATAGTTCTGGAAGCATGCTTCGACCTATCTATGGTGACGATGGAAGCCAAATCCACCCAAACTTGATTCTACCGAAAAAAAATACAAAAAAAAAAAAATACTAGTCACTTTCCCGGGTAACATTTTCCTATATTTTGCAAAATAATCTTTGTTGTGCTACTCTTGTCTAACTGATAGATTAATTAACCATCCCATCACATATATCTGTAACTTGAATCCATGCCACCCCACATTAAATTTGTTACTAGCGATTAGAGTTTGGAAAAAAAAAAAACTGCAACATAAAGAAAAGATTAAGCGAATGGTAAAATTTTTTTTACGAGCGAAGCAATAGAAAATCACGGCAGGAATGTACGGAGAAGCAGATAAGAGAGATGGGCCTTGCCAACAACTCTATGGTTGCCCTGTCAATTTCGTACATAAGTAGTCGCTTTTTGCTGTTACGAAATCGCGAGGCCACCAATACCCGATATTCTAAAACGATTTCATTGCTCATAATTTTGGTGAGGAAACACATTTGATTTAACAACTTTTTTTTTTTGGGAAGGCCTTCTTGTTGGATAATCACACCATACCAGTAAGTGTTCCTCACAACCAAACTAATTAGTATGTTAGACTATCACAATTGCTCTAATTTCGTCAACATCTCCCTAATTTATATTACATGAAAACCAGAGCCAGAATCATAATTTGATTCATTTGCTGCATTATCTTCAGGCTAATCATGACCTGTCATTCTAATTAGTTTATGATTAAGTCCCAAGACCAATTAAGATGGCCACAGCCGTAGGTAATATATATACCCAATCTGTACCAAGTTGAATTACTTCTTGTACTGATGATAGTAGTAGGATTACACTTAACAACCCCTGACTATTGACCACAACAAAATAATAAAAAAAAAATGTTAAGTGGCTATCTATTTGTCCTAGTCCGCGTGGCACTTCTCCAATTGTCTTAATGGGAAAGATTATTAATCTCCAACATATTGAAACTAGAAGGAAGTTTAGGTTGTTCAGTGAGAAGTACCATAAATAAGCCATTTGCCATAGATTGTTAGATTCTCAGTACCTATTTTATTTTTAACTTAACTTGATGAGCAGCAAGTGATGAACAACTCATGGAGGCGGAGGTAGAACCGTAGAGGCCTGCAATCTGTGGACATATCAACAAATGAGTTCGGTCTTGCCGATTCACTAACTCGTAATGCTTAAGGAGAGCCTCAAAACTAGTTTTGAGCTCAATTTTTACTAGGACGTGTTAGATAACAAAATTCAATACTTAAATTTAATGAATTTAAATCTTAATCTATTCAGACGTATTTGATAATAAAATATTGAATAGCTGAATTAATTAAGTGATACTGGATTTTTAAAACAAATGGCATCTAAATATAGGATTTGTTAATAAGTTTATTAGGTTAAAAATTTATGACTTTCCAAATGTATAGATTCAATGTCACGTTCAGTAAAGATTTATGTATAGGATGTACAAACTTGCCTGACTGATGTATTAAAAATAATAGCTTGGGACGGATGTAAAGCCAACCGAAAAAGGATGGATTATTCTGTGAATGAATTTTTGGACCTATTAAAAGTGGAATTTATGCTTGTTGAAATTATCAAACAATTGGAGATGAAAAAGAAAACCCGAAATTTTGTGACCAGTGTTGAGCTCAATTTATTAAATTTGCTTTAAAAAACGAGTGATAAATTATTTATTTATCATTTAATGTGATATACATTTAAATATATTAAATATATATAACAATTCAATAACTTAATAAATTCAAATTTTAGTTTTCAAACTTCATATCAAACGCACCCTAGGATTATATACAATTAACCAGAAGTGGCTTTGTACAAGCTTGTCGGGAGCCTATCACCTGAAACGAATTCCTGGAAATCATTAAACGCCGTTCTTTTCATGTTCAGTTCTTCATTTCTGTATTTTTGGATTTAATGACATCTGAGATTGCTGCTGATTACATTGTACGTGGATCACAACATTGCAAACGTCCAAATGCTGTGATTGCTCTGAGTTCTAACGAAGCGACGCACACACCATATATGATACCCAATAAAGTCACCAATCACAGCGGTCTTAAAAATTTGTAACACTTCAGAGTCATCAGAAGAATGAAGCTGAAGCAGTTTTAAGCAGCATGTTTAAATACAATTCTGTTGAAGCAGATAACCACAGGGTAGCTCCATCCACTTGAAAGGACTCGGGACAAAATAACAAAAAGGTGGATGAAAGTTTGCATTCCAGCAAGCTGCCTAAAACTTTATATAATCTCATGAGGGATAAATCTCTTCCCCAAAATCTTCCAGCAACGCTGCAACATAAACCTAGCACATTCAAGAAACTCGACATATGACCACCCAAGAAAAAAAGAGACTGTTGCAGAAAAAGAAGGGGTAAAGTATGTACTGAGTCATCAATCTCTGCCGCTGGCCAGCTTTGATGTAAATTTAGAAATATGCCGTGTATTTTCCTATGCAAGATCCTACCCTTTTAAGAAGTTTGTCTCCAAGATTCATGATTTTGTAACTTCCTGGATGTGTTGTGAGTGGCTTTTCCCTGGAGGAATAAAAATTAGATCTTCCCAACCAGAATTCCTTTCACTCATCTGCAAGAAAGGAGTATGACTGCCGACTCAGTAATAGAATAACAAAAAATTCCAATCAGTACTTATTTTCTTTAAACTTTACATTTTGTGCAACATCAAGAAACAAGTGAAGTTGTTTAAAGTGATTCCAAACGTGTGTGCTGACTCAGTTTGATGAGAAAACCAAAAATTAGTTTTGGGAAAACATGGCCCTTCAAAGATTCCAATGTTCTGATTCATGTACCTCCATTTTCCTCAAAACATTTTCCAGATTCCCGACCTGCCAAATATGAGAGAAGCTTAAATATACTGGTCATACAATGAAACTTTGAAAGACTGTACATATAAGCAATTACAACCATTTTAAGACATCTTTTACATGTATATAACGAAGCAGTACATGCTTTTCTACAATTGCCATTATCCTAGAACAGAACCCACAGCGGGAAGGTTGCTTATAAACAGTATTTATTCATGGAAAGAATTAAGTGTTACAAAGGGGAGTTGAATGAATTTGGTACCAAAATGTGTTGAGAAACAGCAGGGCCTCTTCTTGAAGCCACCATTAACAATTCCTTCTCAAGGTCTTCCTGTCACATCAATATAACCCAAATATGTAAATCACGTATTCCTTTAGTTCATTACCCTCTCCAGTCTCTGACATGAACAAAGATTAGATTTCACACACACCTTTCGAAAGTATATGGGTAAGTAGCGCTTATTTTTCCTCTTCACCACAAGGAGGTCAGACTGCAAATATATAAATAGAAGATAAAATAAGATTGCAAGAATCCCAGCTGCACACTGACGCAAGTAGTTAAGACTTAGACGGGGGTCTCTGAAACTTATGAACAATAGCTTACAATTTTGAATGCAGATATGGGCGGAACTAGGGAGTGGCAGTGAGGTTTTGAAAAATTAAGTTTTTCTCCCTTGAAAAGTTGAAATATTCAAAAAATTTCTGTGTAAATTTAAACTTTTTCAAATTATATGCTTACGTTTTAGTTGAATTAGAGTTCGCTCTTTCAAACGAAAATTTCTGATTCAGCCTATGAATGCAGATAATCCTACACACTTATTCCTCCCAAACATTTAATTTTTCCCTCTAGCAGGAAATCGGGACGGGGACAGGGGAACTTTAGAGCTCTGGTAAATTATGCCCAATAAAACATTCATACTGCAGCAAAAGTTGTAAAGAACTAAACATTAATTATGGGAAATAGATAAGTACATACATGGGATAAACATAAAATAAAAATAAAAATTCATGCTGAAAGGCTAAATTATTTATGAATTGGATGTTTAATTAATTTAAACTACTCCAGATAGGGAAAATGCTTTTCTCATGCTCACTTGACAAACACAACTTTGTTATTATATATGTTGTGTTAACAATGTCAGCAAACCATCTCAGAACACAAAATAGCAGAAGCCATTTAATGTATTATGTCATCTTTAACTTCGATTTCTGAGCACAAGGCACTACTAAACAACAAATTATAGACAATAGGGTCATGCTCAAGAATAATAACTGCATACCTGAAAAACAGGAACCCCATCAAATCCGCTCATGACATCCGAGGCTTTTAGCTAGCAAAGAAAGAAGAAACTGAGATGAAATTCCATGGTTCCAATGCTACACGAGAACAACAGCTTGTCCTCAAGAATGAAGTACACAATCATACTTGCAAAATTGTGTTTATGCGTAAGTGAGTCAGAGAAAGAAATGGGGGGAGGGGATGGTAAAATGTATAAATCGCCGCAAGTAGCACGATGTGGTAAATACATCCGTCATATGAACATTTTAGGACGCAAATAAGGCTTATCTCCATAAATGTGTAGTAACTAGGTTCTAGCAATAGGATCACCACATGATGGGACTTGTGAAATACAAAATACCAACCTCCAATGCATTTTTAATTTGGACAGGATCAGGCAAAAACCGGAAGGCAATGCCTTCAACCTTCAACATGTACACCTGAAAAACAAAGAAAGGTAACCAATGGCCAAAAACTGACTTTAAGCTTGCAGCACTTTTTAATAAATAAGTGTGAATTTGGCAGCATTTTCAGTAGTTAATGTAAGCTTTTAGCTAGCGAAAACTTGATTTGTGGCAAACTAAAATTGTTCAGAGGCAACAAGCACTATAAATACATGGCAGAAGACATGAAATATGGACCATTTCCTTCTACACCAACTTAGAATTTTGTAGTCCAATGGTTAAATTTATTATTTCTTGGTCTTAAAGCAATAAGTTTGATTCTTATCTCCCCCATTCAATGACTCAAGCCTCAATTTCAAAAAGTTCAAAAAGAACGATTTTTTTTTATTCGGAATTTACATTCAGAAAAAGAAAAGAAACAAAACCACAAGAAGTCTCACCTGTTCAAGTGCGATTGGAACGACCTTTGTTCCACCTCTCACTGCTCCCCTCCTTGACCTTACCTACAAAACCCAAACCATCAATTCCAGTTTCCCAATTACTATGATACCCTCTCTGTTATTTCCTCTCACCTGAGCTAGAAATGCTTCGGCATCTTCACGGCGAAAGCAAAGTAAGCCGATAGATTTCGCACCATCAGGATCAGAGATTAGTACGAACTCATTGTTCGAATTGCTGACGGTGTAAACAGAAGTACCGGCTAGGGTTTTGGCGACGTGGTCGGAGCTTAGAGTTTCAGAGGAGGCGGCGACGGCAGCAGCATGGCGCGGCGGCTGCTGAGATTGCGAAGCAGAAGCGAAAGGCAGAAGTAGAGGAGAAGAAGAAGAATGAGCTGGCAGTAGTAGTGCCGGCGGCGGTGGTAGAAAGGACGGAAAATTGGCGGCGAGTTTAGAGGTGAGTCGTTTCGTATCTTCGAGTCGACTCGCAAGTTCGGCACCGAGCCGGAGGGTGTGTTGGTGGAGGAAAGCAGAGAACGAGAGGAGAGGATTGGAAGAAGTGGGGCCTACCGAGTTCTTTGGGGCCTCCATAGCTGTTTGACTACTGTAAGAGAAGGGGCAAAAAAAGAAAGGACCCGAAGTTCTCAAACTTCTGATTTTAAAGTCGAGGCCTTGGGTGACTATTGGGCTGGGCTACTTCCACTTTGATTACCCTAGTAATCACTGTATTGGGCCATTTTGACTTCGATTGTCCAATAATCGGGCCAAGTTGTTTCATTGATTTTTTGCATCTTCTATTTCCAGTTTCCCAGTGGCCTACCATGCACTAAAAATTCGATTTGGACAACTTATTCTTGTATAGGGTCTAAATATCTGACAAAGCAGACGGCAAATCCCAAAACACGCATAGTATACTAATTTGGGCAAAGCATTAGCATTCACCAATGCATATAGATCATTCATCCTTAGATTCATATGGGTACATAATGCATTCGTATGGTCTGATGGTAATTCAATCCCTGTCGATTCCTCGTGGCCATGTTGGATCACTCTCCAAAATAGATTAGAGTATGTTAAAATAAGAGTAGGAGTAGATGTAGATGATGACAATTGACAAAAATCCTTCATTCTTGTGGATGTTCTAAAGAGTTAATCCCATTAAAGAGTATACCCCTTGAAAAATGCCTCTCAGTAAACTCCTTGAAAAAAGCTTCTTCCTCACAGTGCCTCGCTAAATATTTAATTGAATCAATCCAACTTCTGTGCTATTAAAGTTTTTCCAATCAGGTAGAATTGGGTCGGGTAGCCCAATTTCTGTGGCTAAATTTTGGTATGTGCAATGCGTCTGGTCTCGTGAATTGACTAAATAAGTGAATTACCAAATTTTTTTAATTACTTGCTCTTGATGAAAAACTTTCTAACAATCTAGTGATTTCCCATATCGCTAAAAATTCTAAATTTGTGTAACTTTTGGTTAATCATAATTGACATTGATTTTACTGTATATTAGCGTATGACTACTATTTTAGGTTCGTTTGTTAAAATTACAAAATATATCAAAAAATGTAATTGTTAAGTACATTGTACTTATATTTTATGTGTTGAAAAGTTTTTACAGAAAGTATGATATTCACAATTCATCTTGACCTATTTTATTAATTCAAAAGTTTGTTCACAATTTTTTTTGTGAAATTTTATATAGTGTGTAAAGGGTCTTCGGGCTTCTATGGGACCAAAAAAAAAAGGAAAAATTTATATAGTATGGGGAGGGTAATTTGGTTAGTTCAGGGATTTAGATGCGTTAAACATGCCATCAGCTCGAAATTGGTTAGTCAACCCAATAATTATACATGATTGAAAAATTTATAATAGTACAGAGGTAAGTTGATTCAATTAGACATTCAAAAAACCATGTGATAAAGAGACATTTTTTAAGGGAATTTATTGGTAAATTATCCCTAACCTTCCCCCAAAACCCCCTTCCCCTGGCACACGCGCCAAGGAGTTGGTCTCTAACAAGAACCTAAAGTTAGGAATGGCTACACCTAGCCTAATCTATGAGGTCTTTTGACTTAGTAGGTTGTTCATTAACACTTTTAAACCAACCAATGTATTAAGACTTGATGGGGTGGGAGGCAAGGGTTCACCAATTTACCACAATTAAATGTGGCCTTATTTAAAAAATTCAAGTGGGTGCGTAGTGCACCTGTCTGGTCCGATGGTGGTTCAGTCCCCTCCGGATTACCCTAGAATCTCTTCAGGCCCTCCCCTCCCCATAGTGTAGGAAGTTACCGTATCGACAAAAAAAAAAAAAAAATTTAACACTTTTAAACCTGATCTTGACTCAACCCCATCTTAACCAGATGATCTGCGCAGCAATTGCCCACCCTCTAAGTGTGCTGAAGAACACATTCCCAAGGCTTCTATACACCTTAAAGCTATACATCTATACAACTTAATGCTATAGATGTATGTTATTATTTTACTTCTATTACACCTTAATTTTACTCCTATAGACATTAAAGCCACGGCACTTTAATTGCTTCTATTTCCCTTAATTTTACTTCTATACACCTTAAAGCTAAAGATGTATGAAAACTTATGATGCCCCAAATTCGTCAATATATAGATATATATACCCCACAAGCTATATTGCCAGAGATTGTGTCTGAGAACAACTTGATATTTGTAACCAACAAATAATTATTAGCAATGTGTAGGCATAAATACATTTTCCCAAACTTTTTTCGAAATTTAAAGTCCAAAGTAACTATTCGATACTGAGGTCCAAACGTGGTTGGTTTGTCTGGTTATTCACAAATTCATGGCTACTCACATTTTATGCCGGACCACATGATCAAGCAAGCTTGTGTACCTGTGCAAGAGCCGATTCTGTGTTAGTCTTTCGTAATTCTCAGGAGGTTCTCTGGCAATCTTGTCGTTCATCCTCAATTTAGTCAATAATTCTTCAAGTCTTCAGCTTTAAGGGAATTCCAGCATTTATGGTGTCATCATCAGCTGATCTCAGCTGCTTGCAGAGTAACAGTATACTTCACCAATTTGGTTGGTCTAGATTCTTTGCTATGGTCAAGGAAAATTAGAATTTGTCCAGTTGATACCCTTGTCGGACAACAAGAGCCTAGTTGAAGCAATCTGCTCAATTATAGATAAGATTTCTTTAAAAAAAAAAGAAAAAAAAAACCACCTTATCGTGGAAGAAGATAGGCTGGAATCTAAACCATGTGACGCTGCAAGACCAGAAAAGTGTATATGAACTCTCTTGCCTTAGCCTAATCTCTAAGTATCACAAACAAAAGGGACTCTAGGCTTTGAACCGATAACAAAGGGACTATAGTTTGATCAGCTCAAATATATCAGTATTCAGTACACTTGCACGAATCTTACATACGGGAATATATGA
>NC_040044.1:3590790-3592590 GCF_003713205.1 Coffea eugenioides
GGAAAATAATGAAGCCATTAATGGCTGGAAAATAGGTAAACACAAGGGACATACCGTCCGTTTATCTTCTTGTAATGTGAGCAAGTTAAAGTGATTTTGCGAATGTATTTCGTGACGAATTGGACGTATTTACTGAAAATGTTACCGGCTCTTTCAAAAGGTGGCCGAAGGCTAAATTTCTATTTGAACCTGTATATTTCTGCTTGGCAAATAAAATGATCATTTTACCATTCTAAAACCTAATACATCTTTGGGTTGAAATTCCAAACGTTTACTTACTGTTTACCAAAATATAGAGGTTGACCTAGGGTTCTCTCGGCCACAAGTGAATAACTTTTAAGTGATGTTTTAAGAGTGAAAGTGAGATAGTTTTGCCACCTTTTCATGATTTTCATCAAGGCATATAGTCTATTGATTTTGAGCTACATAAACGATTCCGGAAACAATACTTCTTAGCTTACCTTATTGGATTTCGATTTGTCGTTGGTTAAAGTGTTTTCTGCCGGAAATTTCATAACCTTTTGAGTTTGGCTTCACGGTTGGTTTATGAACCCTAGTAATTTCCGTCCACGGATCCATATGCTCTATTGACACTTTAAAAGTCATTTTATACGTTTACTCGCGAGTAGTCGGGTAATCCTTGATTTCATCCAAATCATGCTAGATGGATTGTAATGTGTTCTTTGTTTACTTTTAGGTTTCATTGGTGATTGAGAAATGGACGTTATTTTGCGTGTATAGATGAGTGTTCCTTGTTTGTTATGTTCCATGATTGTATGGCTGGTATGAATGATTGATAACATGTTAAATGCTTTCAATGATTGTTAAAACGAGTTTTCTAGGCAAGTGTGTACTTTATCGCACTCGGCCTAAATGATTGTAAAGTTTTCAATGATTGAATGATTGAAATGTTATTTGTGCATGAATGTAAGCCTTTTGGCTGAACTGGCCACTGCCCCTTGTTACCGGTCGTCTCGAGCTAGAAGCGGACTCGGTCGGGCGATTAGGGACCTGGGTGAACGTTTTGGTATACTCGAGTATTACCTTGTAGGTTGGTGGAGGTTGGTGGAGCCTGGTGAATGAATGAATGAACGAATGAATGAATGAGGGTTTTATTTATATACAAATGCATTTTCAAATGATTGAAGGTATAAGGGAACGAAAGGAGAATGAATGAACGAATGAATGAACGAATGGCTCCTTGTGAGCACGTATCCTTTTAATGAATGTGTTTATCGCTTTCTTTTGTATTTGTATCTTGAATTATTGGTTTCATGTAATGATTGCAATGCACTTCTTGTTTGCCTACGTGTTCGGAACCTCACTGAGCTTATAGCTCATCCCGTTAGTTTTGTTTTCCTTAACAGGGGAAGGCGAGCAAGGACGAGAGCCGGTATAGACTAGTTGGGTCTAGCCCTTGGTTTTCTTTTGTAATGGTTCTCGCCCTAGTGCTTGGCACGGGCTGGTTGTATGGTGATTTGAGAACCTTTGTATATTTGACGGTTGTACTTCTTCTTGAGATATTATTGTATATACGTTTGTTTTAAGTTGGATCGTGGTTAGATATTCTTATGGTTGCTTGAAGTGATCGACTGAGTCCCGGCGAGAGCTGGGCAGGCAGTCCGCCGAACCCTTTGGTTCGCCTTAGGGAAAAGTGGGGTTGTCACAGGAATCATCTAGTTCCAATTTATTTGAGTGAAGCACTACTTGGGGTCTTTTGTAGTGAAACGATGGGAGTAGAACTTAAGAGTTTGTGCCTTGGAGATGAATGTACTTTTGTTAACCACCTATTTACTTTTG